>NW_024425341.1:28132356-28351898 GCF_017311325.1 Ursus maritimus | reverse complement strand
CCCCCCCCCCCCCCCCCCCCCCCCGCCCTAAGAGGAAACGATCCTTAAAAGGATTTTACACCACGCCCGGAAGGAGGCCCCCCCCTTTCCCATGTGATAGACTGATGACAAAAACCTGATTGGATGACAGGCATAGGGAGAGTTAATCAGATTAAAAAAGCCCCAAAGCCCGCCAACAAGCCCATATAAACCTCTAGACTTAGAAACTCTGGTGGCAACCCCTTAGGGTTCCCTTCCTGTTTGGGAGCTTTGTACTATCTATACTTTACTCTCAATAAACTTGGCTTTGCTGGCCACCACTCTTCGGCTGGTCTGCCTCTTTATTCTTCGAAACGGCGTTATCAGGAACCATGGGCACCGAAGGAAAAGAAATCCTGTTACAGTGCTAGAAATGTCACAGGGACCCTTAGGCTGGAAGAGTGGAGAGTGTTGTTTAGACTGTAATTCTGGTTCCTAGAAGGATCCCCTGCTCTGCCTAACTTTTCTCCACTGGCACTTGGCTACTCTTCTGATTGTTTATTTTTTAATTATCCTTCTCGGTCACATCTGAATTGGAAGTGAGACTGTGATGCTATGTCCTCACTGGAGGCTGAGCAACTTCCTCAGTGGGCTGCCCAGCCTCCCAGAAAGTTAGGACCAAGGGTCATTTTAATTCTTGGACAGGCATAGATTATTTCATCCATGCTCATGATTTCTCCCACAGTACACTCTCTTAAAATCCTAGCAGTTTTTAAAATGTTTGCCTCAGTCAGTTACATGTGCCAACAGCCACATCCAGAATTCTTTCTAGACATATTTCTTAGATTTACAATATTTGCTTCCTGCCCCATGCTTTCTCTGTCTCAACTTAATTACAAGCCTTGGGCCAATCAGGCTGAGGTGGGAGATACATACCTTTAATCTCTTTTCCCTGAGCTATTTCATTCAATTGAAAGGATTTACTGTGTGCTACCCTAATCCATTCAAAGGCTTTTAATAATGGGAATAAACAGCTTTAGCCTTGATTGGATCCTTGCCTCAAGGCTAAGTTTTGATCTGATTTTGCTGCTCAAAGGAATTTTTTTCAACCCATGTCCCTGAATTTGTAGGTTCTATTTTGTTTTGTCACAGCTCTCCATTGAGTATTATTAATGATCAAGGAAATATTAAGAGTTATTCCAAAGAACACCTTGGAATCCAGCCATAGAACTCCCTACCCATTTTGCACAGTAGCAGCCAACTTCCTGTTACAAATAAGGATCAATCTCTGCTCATTTGTTCAGTAGTAAGAAGAGTTTAAAATGGCCAGAAAGCAGTCTTAGCTTCTACATCAATGGAACTATGGCTTTATCTCTTGTGGAAGGTTTTCTCTCTTGGGATTAGTACCCCTAAAACTTTCATGTCCAAGGTTGTGGGACAGGAAGCAAACATTTTCTGAATTCCTCAGTCAGAACAATGTTGCATGGAGTAGCACAATGGGGAATTCTTTAAAGGGGTCAAGATGCTAGTAGAAGCCCTGCAGACAAGAAAACAAATCTCTGTGATATGTACCTATTCCCACGAGGACAAATTGCTGCCCTTCCGTAATGGAAGGAAGCCAGTGTAATTAATTTGCCACCAGATGGCTAGATAGTAACCAGCCTTTCCAGATCACTCCAAAGAAGGTGCCATGCTGATGGCTCAGTGTTGACATCTGCTGTCGATGCACTCAGTACCATCAATGGCTGTATCCATATCAGCCACGAAGAGGGGAATTTTATGTTGTTGAGCCTACTTATAGCCTTCATTGAGCATCATTGCTCTGGCTAGAGAGAGAGAGAGAGAGGTTACCAGGTATCTACAAAATGAGTTTCCTTGGTCATCTGACTATTCGGATCCTCTACAGTGAATTTCCCTTATTAGGCATTGATATAACACACAGATGTCTTATATACTATGTGCCCATTCCAAGAGACACACCACAATACCCGGTTGAAAGACTGATCACCTTGTCACCAATCTGATCCTTTTCAACTGGCCATATCATTATCTAACATTCATTATTTGGTGTAAACTCGTACCTCAAATTATTTCTCCTACAAAATAATGCGGACAGCCAGATAGATGCCCCAACTTATTCCTATCGGGAAAATTTCATTTCACTGCCATCTGTCAAGGATATTTTTGAATGAGCTATGATATAATACATCACTTCCACCTAATAATTTATGCAAATCCACCCCAAACAAACAAACAACCCTACTCAGCTCTGCCTCAATTATTTTCTTCTTCAGATAACTAGTCAAACTGAGGAATTTTCCACCAAGTTTCAGATGTGAGCTGAGGAAAAGACCACAAAGCAGCAGGAGGAGGACTGGGAGAGCTGCACATGCAATTTTCGCTTCTTTTCTGGACCCGCTTGGGAGTGTCTCATATAGAGCTTTTCTGTTTAGTAATGGAATGCTGAAGTTTGTGCTCAGCCTTATGACTTGCTGGAGCAGATAATATTCAGCAGGGAATCTAGTAGATATTGCTTGATCTAAATCATCCACCAAGAATCCAACATGGTGGACAGAAATCCACCAGGATCATCACAGTGGTAATTCACAACCTTTCACCCACTTCCTAGCATTGTGCCAGTTCATGAATCTAGAGTCTATTGATCATAGGAGAAACAGGTCTCCCTTAGAGGAGGGATCCCACAACACACCTCAAATATATGCCTTACATTTTCTTCTATCCCTTCACTAGAGAGACAATAGACATTTACCAGGGTAACTGAGAACTGGGAAGTAGTAAATAGCCAGATTTGCCAAGAGTTTCTCGACACTGGCTTTGAGTTTACATTAATCCCTGATGATCAATGCATCACCAACATCCACCAGTTGTAAGGGGTGGGAAGATACTGGTTACTTTGGAAGTCAGGTGGCAAGTGCAGTTTGGGGCAGAAACCATCATACAGTGGGTTCTGTGAGCCCGAGGAAACACTGTATTTGTTCTTTCCAGGTTCAGAATGGAGTTGGAAGAGATACACTTCAGCACCTGGCCGAATTCCCCCATTGTCTCCTTATCACATAGAGGAAGGGCAATCCTTGAAGCAATGGAAGCTTTTATGACTCCAGGAAAAAGTGAGAAGTGGAAGAATTCATTTCCTCAGAATCCAAAAAAAAAAAAAAAAAATGAAACCATGAAATAGGGGCCAGAGCAGGAGAGAACAAAGCATGGAGGGAGCAGCTTTCCTGCCCCCTGGACTTTTGCAGGGGTGCCTCCGGTTGTGTGCGCCAACCAGAGCTAGCCAGTAAAGGAACCTGGTTCACGCAGTCTTATAGTGCTTATCTCTGAGGGCACAGAAGAAGGTAAAGAATGACAGAAAATGGACAGGGTTGGAAAAAGAAAATAAACAGCCAAACTACCATGGGCATTTATTCCTGTCGTTGAAGAAAAAAGTGAGAACAGAATTTTCTTGAACAGGTGTTTTATTGGAGAAAGAAAGACACATTAAATATGTGTTGTGAATGTTGATAATTAATATGGGGTTTCCTGAAAGAGGAGGAAGAGGATTTATTTTTTAAAACAAACTTAACATTAATTAAACAGAAATAAACCAAGTTTGTATTTTGTTAGAGATTATGTAGTTTGAGGTTAGAGCATACAAAAGGTATTCTTGGATCAAGTACTATAAAAATATGGATTTTCGTTAAACAGAGAGCTTTTGCTTTCGATTTTGTTCTTAGAAATTTACTGAACACAATGAAAACTGTGTACAATATATGTCAGATGTATGTGTAGCATATCTTCTTTTTAAATAGATTTATCCATTCATCAGGCCTGTAGACAGTGCATCTTGTGTGAGTGCTTGTGTGTTTATGTAAGTTTTATTTAATCATTCTGGATTTTGCACTATGATCTGGGAACTAAATTTTAGAAAATGCCCTCTGTTTCTTATTTCTCCTTATTTGCCTTGTGAAGTTTTAAAATCACTTCTGATTTATTTTAAACAGCTTATAGAAACCTGCCCACAATTCTACTTTGGCCAAAGTTTTAAAATCTAATGATACAATGATTTTTGCTTGGGTATAGTTTTTTGCTCTCCTTGGTTGGACTTAGCTAGTAACTTTTAAATTAAATCTTTCTTGGTCTAGTCTGTTATAAAACATAAAAGGGAATACCCCACGGAGAGATTCTTGCTTTTTATCAAACAGAGGAGCTACTTCTAGTTTATTTAATTTGCTTATTTTTTAAAATTCTGGCTGACTATTCTTTCTCTGTTAAAGCTCTCTTTTATTTTCCATTTCAGTTGTGTAAGAACAAGCTTGGGACAAGAAAATTCTTCTAATAAAACAGCAGTTCCCTTTTATATCCATATCCCCTAGCACATGCTCTTCCTTTAGTGTTCAGATTTATAAAAGTTAAAAGGACTGGGAAGTGTGGTTTCTCAACACATAAAGTATAAGAACAGGATTGTTAATAAACACTTCTGTATCTATAAAACCACCTCCAAAATTAAGTGAGTGTAGTATAAATCATAGAGAGGTACTCTTTACATTTTTGTGATTTACAAGGCAGGGAAAGAAGATCGTGGCAATGTTTTAGTCAAATGTAATCTCTGGGATTCTAAATCAAATTAAAAATAAGTGTGCTTCTGGCCAGGAAAACCTTTATATTTATCTTGTCATGGGAGTCCACATTCAAGTTGTGTCTTGGTCAGAGATTGATTGGAATTAGAGCAGCGGTTATACTTTGGTCTAAGAGTGGGTCCCCAGATGCCCAAACAATAAACCTGACAAGGTCTCCAGAACATTCTGTAGAAGTTAGGTGGTTTACTATGAAGAAGAGAGAAAACATTCCAGAGTTTCCCCTGAGCTTGACCAAAGCTTCCTGGGCCACTGGGAGAACTCTACATGCCTTAGCTTCTTAGTTAAAAACATATGGGGTAAGAATTTCGAGAAAAGCTTCTGGTGACAGAGTATGCAGCAAACTGAGAATTGGATTTGAAGTCAGAAGATCCAGGTTTAAGTGAGGTCTTGCCCTTACCAGCTGTTCCTAAGACTGTAAGACCCACTTTCCTATGTGTGTCCTGGGAAAAGAGGACCTATTTGACAGTTTGCTTATTTCTGGTTGTGATTGCAAATAATACTGCATTTGAGAAATGCACGATAAACTAAATGCAATGCACAAGTGCTACATGTTTTTGCTCATAAACACTGAGAAGTAAGGAAGAGCCAGATTTTGTGTGGGCAACGCTTAGCATTTACAGATGAAGAGACAGAGGCTAAGGAGGCTGACTATGTTGTTTAGGGTTACACAGACAGAGAGAAAAATTAAAAACTAAAGTTCCCGGAAAGTTAGCTTTCTGTGAAACTTAATGGAGATACGAGATTACTGTAGATCAGTGTTTTTCAACATGTGGTCTGTGGAAGACCTGTCTTAGGATGTGTGGATAGATGTTAAAAAGGCAAATTCATGGTCTTCGCCCAAGACTAACTGGATCAGAGTCATTGGGAAAGGGCTCCCTTGGTACAAATTTCCCACGTGAATCACGCGCACTCGAGTCACTGCAAATTGGCCTTTTACAGAGATCCTCACGGTGAGGGCAGGTGATGGAATATTTGCACGTCCTTGGACAGTGACTGCTTGGCTCCTCTGTCTTTTAAAGGAAGGTTAATGGTTGCTGCCATTTACCAGTCCGTGATGTCATACAGGTAAAAACGTAAAAATTCAGTAATTATAAACGGTGTGAGAAAAACCAGAGCACCCTCGATAAATGTGGTGCATGGAGCAGTGGGCAGCGTGCATCACTCACTGTTCCTGCTGCAGCACGAGGACCCAAGGCTGAATTCCCTCAGCAGGAGAGACACACGCAGCGTCTTAAGGGTATTTATTATGGCATGAAGAAAACGCCAGGTGTTTTAAAGTCTTGATTTATTTCCCTGAAAAACAATACAACCTTCCTAGGCCTTCTAAAAATTATGTTTGCCCTCGAAAGGGTGAGCTCGGCCGCAGGCCTGTTTTACTGCTTCACCCTGACCACGTGCCCTGCATGCGGCAAATTATTGTTTGTGTAGCTTTCCCCCTCATAGTGTCTGGTGGCATGCGGGTCAGAAAGGCGAGGGTGGGGCAAGCAAGTGCTAGTGTAATGACACGGGCTTGGCGTTGCTGTCAGCATGGGCTCCATTCCTAAGAAGGATTTGCTGACTTCATGCATGGCCTTGAGAGCGCTGCTTAATATTCCTCAATTTCAATTTCCTTATCAGTTAAATCGGAGACAGAAGCACATACTTCACTAGGGTCAAATGAGAATGAAATGAGCTAATGCACTTAAATTTGCCCAACACAAAGCAATTTATACATAGATGTTTTCTTTCCTCTCACCCCTGCTGAACACGTCCATCCTTCCCTGCCCTTCACCGCGTCTCTCTTATTGTTAGATTCACTTAAATTTAGCAAATGCTCATTTGGTACCGACTACACACCAACATGTCTGTACTAATGTACAGCTTCAACAAGCCCTGAAGAACGTCACCGGGATGTTACACAGGGACTTCGCTGTCACGTTAGTGGTAACAGTCGCAAGGGAGTGATACACCGCTAGGCATCCTACATATAGTGTTGGACAAACTGGCTCTACAAGGAAGGAATTATGATGCCCGTTCTATACGTGGGGTCATGGCTCAGAGACGTGATGGGCAGAGGAAGGGCCAGTGGCAGATCTGGGGTTGGTATTCAACTCTTCAACTCTGTTGTCCTCCAAAACCTATCCTTCCACGAGCCCACATTGATGCTCAATCTAAAACCAGACTGAAAACCTTTCTCCCCCAAACCCACTCCTTTCAGAGAGTGGGATCACAATTAGCCTAGTCATTTAAAGGGAAATTGGGGGATTTTCCTTAGAATACCCTTCTTCTTATTTCCTGTTTCCTATCTGTAGCTATGTTTTCTTCATTTATACTCTTCATATTTAAAAAAAAAATTGCTCTCCCATCTTCAGGTACATAACTTCTACCCTAGGAATTTTAGGGTCTCATTATCTCAAACTTGGATGGCAAAAGAAATCTTCTCTCTTTGTCTAGCGAGAGACCTCATGACTCTCTCCGTGTCAACATTTCTAGAATGCTCTTTCTAAAGCCCAGATTTGGATTTGATCATCTCCCTGCTTCCAGTGTGTCCACGGTTTCTCTTGCCTGTCCAAGCAGCTTCCCCTCCTGAGATTTCCCTTTGGTAACTGCTTGTGACCTCATGTGCCATTTCCTGCTACATGCCTGTGGTGACCCTGCTTTCACTTCCCTGTTCCCCTGGCGAAGACTGGTGGAGACTCAAGTCTGCTTTAGGGGCCACGTCCTCTGTGGACACTTGGTTAATGTCCAGTTAGAACTCCCCACCTCTGTTCCCTGCCCCACCGCATTGTGTAGGGGCCTCTATCATAGGTTGCTTGTTAAATGTCCCCCCCACCTGGCTTGCTGTCCCTTTCTTGAAATCAGGGAAGGAGTTTTGTTCATCCTTGATTTCTAACAGCCAGTACAAAGCTGGCAATCAGTACAGGCAATTACTAAGTGTTTACTGAAAGCACAGATAAATGAGTGAGGGAATAGGCTACCGTTTTATACAGGGATTAGGTAGATGCTGGGCCAGAGGCTTCATGCAATGTCTGTAATACAACAAAGATAAGACAAGGTCTCTGACACAGACAGCCTGTCTAGGTGATTGAAGAACAGGTCAAATTTAATTGATGAGTTATGTCTTATTTTCCTTTTTTCTTCCCTATTATTCCGCAGAAATGAGTCTATTAACCTGAATAAATCAAATTCTGTGTAATTCTCCCTTTGTGGCTTTGAAATTGTAAATGGCCCAAGCTCTGAAAGGGAACCAAATACTTCTATAAATTGTTTCGGAGATACATTGTCTCAGCTTCATGGATAACCTTGAGGGTATCACCCTGAATGTTTATCTCACAAAGGTCTGCCTAGAAAAACCAGCTTGGAAAACTGAGGTGGCAGCTAATTTGTCCGTTTAAAGAGTGTTCATTTTACTACTTCCATAAAAAAGGAAAATAAAAAGGAATACCAGAGGGGTCTGTCAAATGGCAAAGAAAGCCGCTGGTTTCCTTACGACTGCTTTCAGCAGAATGGAAGGGAAGCAACTGCAGGGACCTCATCAAACAACGCTGATTTTTCTCACCCAAGAGGAGCCCTGGAGGGAGACAGAGCTCATGAGGCAGTTCCATGAAGTTATCAGTGACTCTGTTTCCCTTTTCTTCTTTCTGCGCCATCCTTGTTGGGAGGGATTTGGTTTTCGTTTCCACGGACATAAGGTGGCGGCTCCACCTCCAGGCGATGAATGTGCTTTACAGACACCAAGGAAGGGCCAGAGCGAAGGAAGCAAGCAGGTGGCAGTGGGATCTGCTTCTTTTTCTCATTTTCCCTACCCCCAGTAGACTTGGCCAGAATGTACCTGTATCACACCCATACTGGCTTCAAGGAAACCCACCAGAAGAAGCCTTTTGGGCACTGGGCCTCCCTGAACAAATCATGGCTCTTCTAGGGAGGAAGAAGGGACAAAGAAAACATGACTCTGCTAAGACCTAGTGGCATCTTTTCCTGTTTGGTAACAGGGAGGGATACTGAAAGAGACATGCAGTCACCTTCAGACTGATTGCTCAGAAGGCTTGCATTTCAGGTGTATAAAGTGCTTGCTTCCACAGTCTCTGACACGACTCCATCCACTCTGCTCTCCCTCCACCGCAGTCCAGCTCCGGCCTCGATAGATTTCAGCCTGGACTAATATCTATAAACTCTCACCTAGTCTCCAGTCTCTCTGCTTTGAGTTTTTCTCATTTCAGTGTCTTCTGTGTACTACTATGAGAGCTAGCTTTCTAAAATACATCCTGGTTATGTCACTGCCCTCGCCCACTCCCTCCTATAAAGTCAATCTTGTTAGTATAGCATACAACACTCCTCACTACCCTTTATTACTTGGTTCTGGCTTTTCCCGACAGCCCCATTTCTTAGGACTGCTCACCTTGCACTTTAGCTCTGGCCATAGTGGGTAACGTTCAGACTCACCTCCTGCCTACATCTCTCTGGCCTCTGACCTTTGGGCACACACTTCCTTCTGCTTGGGCCATTCTTCATTCTTCTCCATTTTTTTGGTGAATTGTCCCTGAAGAGATGTGACTTTCTGCAGGAAAACTTCTCTGCTTCCTGGGTTATACTTTCCCCTTCTCCTGCATGTCATTATTCCCTGTGCAAGCATCTGCATCTTCCTCTACCAGAAAGATTTGCAAAACCAGGGAAGCACTTTTTACAACTGCAATCCCACTTGCCTCATGCTGTGACTAGCAATAAATATTTGCCTCATGGACAGGTAAACAAATACACATTTTCCATTGCCCTTTTCACTCTCCACTGCGGAAAGTTGGGGGAGTAGCGGGAGGCAGGCACTGGGAGAAGAGGTGACTCTATTTATCCATCATGCAGTAGACTCACAAGCCCCTCTACTTTCTCCACCAAAGTAAAGATTCACTGATGCTTCCTCCCCCATCATTTACATCCTCCTGGCTTCCTTCCTGGGATTTTTTGTTCAAAGCTATCCTTGATACCTATTTAAATCAATCTGACTCTTAAACCAAGTTTGGTGGGAAGAGTATGGGCACACTGGATGTAATTTTTCTGAGACTGCATGTACCCCACATACAGATACAGCGCTTCCAACTAATTTCAACGTGGAGGGGGGGTTGGAGGGTAGACTGTGGAGGGGAGTGTCGGCTGTGTCTGTAAGCCCTTCCCACCCAGAGAGTGCTCCAGCAGGTTCCACAGACATTTGGTGGAGTTCTAGTGCTGCTCTTTTATATATGTGAGTTGCTCTTTTAACCTGTGGCTTTTTAAAGAAAAGAGAAAAGGGGGGAAAAACCCCTAATGACCTGCCTCTGATTGAGCAACTCAGCACTGTTCCAGGATTTTCCCTGGGCAACAGCAATACTGCTGTGGTTGTATGTGGTTGTTTGATATAGAAGAGGAGTACCTAAGTAATTATAGATATTTATGATATTGGGAGACCTGTTTGTGTAAAATACTTACGCAAAATTCCTTCAAAACACAACTGTGCATTACTATTTATGAGCAACGGACTGCACCTTCTTTTAGGAACTTAAGCAAAACTTTACAAACCTTGAAAAAGAGATTCCTTCTTTTAGGACATATACAATCTATCTGAAACTTATTTTTTTCTTTTCAAAAAGCCATATACAATCTATCTGAAACTTATTTTTTTCTTTTCAAAAAGCCATATACAATCTATCTGAAACTTATTTTTTTCTTTTCAAAAAGCCATATACAATCTATCTGAAACTTATTTTTTTCTTTTCAAAATAATTTAGGGTTCTGGCCAAGATGGTGGCCTAAGAAGACCCTGAACTCACCTTCTCCACCGAACACACCAAATTATACCTATTAATAGAACAATTTGTCCTGAAGAAAAACTGAGGGCCGAGTGAACAGCTACTGACCAACAAAGGACAGAGAGAACGGCAAGAGCACAGATAAGAGGCAGAGCCACGGTAACAAAGGAAACCCATCCTGGCGCTGCCAAGGGCAGTGAGGAGGGATCGTTCGGAGGGGCAGATCCCTCTGCATTGGGCACACGAGAAAAACCATGGTTTAAAAGAGCAACTAGCTCATAAAAGAGACAACACCAGAACCCTAGGGAACACCAGAGGAGGTGGGGGAACTCGTGGTGGTCATAACAGGTTTAAGTCTCCCTGGCCTTGTCACCTGAAAGCACAGAGATAGGCTGGTGGAGGGCACGTATTGCATGGTGCACTGGGTGTTATATGCAAGTAATGAATCATGGAACTTTACATCAAAAACTAGGGATGTACTGTATGGTGACTAACATAACATAATAAAAAATTATTATTAAAAAAATAATAAAAATAAATAAATAAAAGCACAGAAAGCAGAGTCTGGTTTGATAACCATAACTGGCCTGCTGCCTCAGTGAGCCCTGGGAAAAAAAGAGTGGGTTTTTGTTTGTTTCTTTTCCTTTTTTTTTCTTCTTTTCTCCTTTTTTTTTCTTCTTTTCTCCTTTTTTTTTCTTCTTTTCTCCTTTTCTTTTTTCTCTGCCCACCCCCACACAGTCTATGCCCCAACTCCTCCCACCTTGAAAGCACAGACCACTGTACAGTCCAGGTGCCCCAGCCACCCTGCTGCATCAGTGAGCCCTGGGCCGCTGGCCCACTCCAGCTCCAACCATCCCACCAAGATGATCACAAGGCAGGGCACACCAGGACACCCCTGGTTAGCACCGCTCCAGCCTCTATGCCAGGGTCACACTGGTGCAAACCAACAAGAACACTCCAGACCTACACCACTTTGGCTTCAGATGGTTTGCCAGCTCACCCCCCACACCACCTCCTCAGTGCAGAGCACTCCAGAACCTCTCAGTTGAAGTTTGCTTCAGAGCCAGCCACCCTGCCAGGGTGTGCCTTGGAAACCCCCAGCCCATGCCTTCATGTTTCAGCTACACTACCAGGTAACCTCCTAGGCAAAGTGCTCTGGAACACACCTGCCCATACCAGCCTCAGAACCATTAGCCTGGCTGGGGCACCCCATTCCCTGAGCACCTTGGTACACCCTGGCTTGGACCCAATTCAGCTTCAGCTGTCCTCTCAGGGTATATTTTGCTCGGAGAGCTGAGGAACCACACCGGCCTGTGCCCATTTTAGTTTTAGCTGTCCTTCCAGGGCACCACCTGCATAGAGCACCTCAGGACCTCCCAGTCTGTACTCTACATTGGCTCCAGTCACCCCTTCAGGGCACCCTCTGTGCAGAGAGTCCTGGAATACCCCAGTTTAACTCCATTTCAGCTTCAACTATCCTGACAAGGTGCCCACTGTCTGTGAGTCCTGGCATTCCCCACCCACCCCGGCTTTACCCATTTTAGTTTCAACTCTCCTGTCAAGACACACTCTGTACACAGAGCCTAGGGACCTCTGGGCTTCACACCATCTCAGCTCCAGTTGCCCTACTAGGGCACCCCTGCACAGAGCATCCTGGAGCACCCTAGCTTATACCCATATCAGCTTCAGCTATCCTGCCAGAGTGCCATCAACACATAGAACCATAGGACACCCTGGTCTGCAACCACTTTAGCTGTCTTGACAGGATGCTCACTGAGTGGAGAGCCCTCAGACCCCCAACCCATGCCAACCACAGCTATAGCCAACCAGCAAAAGTCATCAACCACACACAGTTTACACTGGAGATGACCACACACAAGACCAGTCCTTCAAATTTAGGAGAAGCAGCTGTTCTGCCTAATCCACAGAAACAGACACAGAAAGTCAAACAAAACGTGGAGACAGAGGAAAATGCTACAAAAGAGCAAGACAAAACCTCTGTAAAAGAACTAAATGAAATGGAGATAAGCAATATGCCAGATAAAGAATTTAAAGTAATAATCATAAAAATGCACACTGGGCTGGAGATAAGAGTAGAAGAGCTCAGTAAGAGCTTCAATAAAGAATAAAAAATACAAAAAAGATCCAATTACAGTTGAAGAATATAATAACTGAAATAAAAATCACACTACAGGGAATCAAGAGTAGACTAGTGGATGCAGAAGAATGTATCCGTTATCTGGAAGACGGGATAATGGAAAACACCCAAGTTCAACAGCAAAAAGAGAAAAAAAATTTTAATGTGCGTAGACTGAGGGATCTCCTGAACAACATCAAATAAACAAACACTTGTATTATAGGGTCCCAAAAGAAGAAAAGAGAGAAAGGGGCAGAAAAGTTATTTAAATAGATAATACCTGAAAACTTCCTTAGCCTAGAGAAGGAAATAGACATCCAGGTCCAAGAAGCACAGAGAGTTCCAACCAAGATGACCCAAGGAGGTCGATGCCAAGACACATAATAATTACAATGTCAAATTTAAAGATAAAGAGAGAATTTTAAAAAGCAGTGAGAGAGAAGTAAAGAGTTAGCTATAAGAGAAAATCTATAATGCTATCAGTCAATTTTTTTCAGCAGAAATTTTGCAAGCCAGAAGACAGTGGCATGATATATTCAAAGTGCTGAAAGGAAGAAACCTACAATCAAAAACACTCTACCTGGCAAGATTATCATTCAGATTTGAAAGAGAGAGAAAGAGTGTCGCAGACAAACAAAACTCAAAGAAGTTTATCATCACTAAAACACCCTTACAAGAAATGTTAAAGGAACTTCTTTGAGAGCTTGTTTGGAGGTTCTAGCAGGGGAGCGCAGCTACTTGTATACCCTTGACCGAAGAATGGTCCTTCTCTATCAGGGAAGGTCGTCCTCTTTGACTGAGCGCGCAGCTTCGGGAGGGACGCACATGGAGTGGTGAGGGAGGAAGGGGACACCCGCCTAGCCAGCCAGATCAGTGGGATCAACCCTGGCGATCAATGGGGTGATCAATGTCACAGCCAGATCGCCCTCACACCCTAAAGGAACTTCTTTAAGAGGAAAAGAAATGGCCATATTTAGACATAAAAAATTATGAACAAAAAGATGTAAAATATGACAGAATATATATAAAACACATAAGAGGGAGGAAAGAGAGAGAGAAAGAAAGAAATTCCTTTAAAATATATTTGAATTTAAATGACGATTAATTTAATACAGAACTTAAATGACCATCAACTATATACTTAGGATGTTATGTAAGAACCTTATGGTAACTACAAACCCCAAACCTATAAAAGATCCACAAGAAACAAAGAGAAAAGAAGCCAAACATAACATTACAGAAACTCATCAATTGCAAAGAAAACAAGAGAAGAAAGGAACAGAAAAGAACTACAAAAACAACCAGAAAACAAATAACAAAATGGCAATAAGTACATACCTATCAGTAATTACTTTAAATGTAAATGGTGAAAATGCTCCAATTAGCAGACACAGGGTGGCAGAATGGGTAAATAAACAAGACCCATCTGTGTGTTGCCTATAGAAACCTCACCTCAGACCTCAGGACACATACACAGAGAAAGTGAAGGGATGGAAAAATAGTCACCATGAAAATGGAAGCAAAAAGAAAAATAAAGCTGGCACAGCAATGCATATATCAGACAAAATAGACTTTAAAACAAAGACTGTAATGAGAGACAAAGAAGAGTTTATATGATAATAAAGAGATCATTACAGCAAAAGGATAATACAATTATCTAAATACATACAGTGAATATTAATGAAAATAAAGAGAGAAATAGACAGTAATACAATAGGAGAAAATTTAACACCCCACTTACATCAATGGATAGATCATCCAGGCAGAAAATCAATATGGAAACAGTATCTTTGAATGACACATTAGACTAGATGGACATAATAGAAGTTTATAGAATAGTCCATCCACAAACAACAGAAAACACATTAGGCCACAAAACAAGCCTCAATAAATATGAGATTGAAATCATACCATG
This sequence comes from Ursus maritimus, assembly GCF_017311325.1. Taxonomy (NCBI): domain Eukaryota; kingdom Metazoa; phylum Chordata; class Mammalia; order Carnivora; family Ursidae; genus Ursus; species Ursus maritimus. Next base: position 28,337,495 of record NW_024425341.1, on the reverse strand, counting down.
CATCTTTTCTGACCACAACAATATAAAACTAAAAATAAATCACAGGGGAATAACTGAAAAACACACGAACATATGGAGGCTGAATAGCATGATACTAAATAACTAATGGTTCAACAAAGCAACCAAACAAGAAATAAAAAAATAGATGTAAGCAAATAAAAATGAAAACACAATGGTCCAAAATCTCTGGGTAGCAACAAAAGCAGATCTAAAAGGAAAATATACAGCGATACACGCCTACCTCAAGAAACAAAAAACTCAAACAATCTAACCTCATACCGAAAGGAACTAGAAAAAGAAGGTCAAAGCCTAGATGAATAAAAGGAAGGAAATAAAGATCAAACAGAAATAAATGACATAGAGACAAAAAAAAAATCAACGAAACCAAGAGCTGGTTCTTTGAAAGATAAATAAAACTGATAAACCCTTAGCCAGACTCGTCAACAAAAAAAGAAACATTAAGGAGGGCACTTGATGTAATGAGCATTGGGGTTATATGCAACTGATAAATCACTAAATTCTACATCTGAAACTAAAAAATAATTTTTAAAGAAAAGATAAAGACCTAAATAAATAAAATCAGAAATGAGAAAGAAGTAACAAATAACACCACAGAAATACAAAGGTTTATATGAGACTCTATGAAGAATGATATGTCCACAAATGGACAACCTAGAAGACATGGATAACTTTCTAGAAGCATACAATCTTCCAAACAAATATTGCTTCCTTAAGCAATAGAAAATCTGAACAGACAGGTTATTAGTAATGAAATTGAATCAGTAATCAAAAAACTACCAAAAAATAAAAGTCCAGGACCAAATGGCTTCACAAGTGAATTCCACTAAACATTTAAAGAAGAGTTAATATCCATTTTCTCCAAATTATTCCAAAAACTAGAAGTGGAAGAAAAGCTTCCAAATATATTCTACAAGGCCAGCATTACCTTAATATGAAAATCGGATGAAGACATCACAAAAAAAGAAAACTACAGGCCAATATCCCTGTGACAAAAATCCTCAACAAAATATTAGCAAACTGCATCCAACAATGCATTAAAAGGATCATCTACCATAATCAAGTGAGATTTATTCTGGAGATTCAAGGATGGTTCAATATTTGCAAATCAATCAATGTGCTATACCACATCAATAAAATGAAGGATAGAAACCATGTATCATCTCAATAAATGCAGAAAATGCATTTGATAACCTTCAACATTAATTCATGATAAAAACTCTCAACAAAATGGGTTTAGAGGGAACATACCTCAAAATAGTAAAAACCACATATGAAAAACCCACAGCTAACATCTTAATCAATGGAGAAAAACTGAGGGCTTTTTCTCTAAGATAAGGAACAAGACAAGGATATTCACTCCCACCACTTCTATTCAATAAAGTACTAGAAGTCCTAGCTACAGCACTCAGACAAGGAAAAGTAGTTAGATACATCCATAATGGTAAAGAAGTAGTTAAACTATTTACAGATGACATGATATTATATACAGAAAACCATAAAAACTCCAGCCAAACCTACTAGAAGTAATAAATGAATTCACTCTCAAAACTCTAAAACACTGATGAAAGAAACTGAAGGTGACACAAACAAATGGAAAGATATCCCATACTCATGGATTGGAAGTACAAATATTGTTAAAATGTCCATATTATCCAAAGTAATCTACAGATTCAATGCAATCCTTATCAAAATACCAACAGGATGTTTTACAAAACTAGAACAAATAATACTAAAATTTGTATGGAATCACAAAAGACCAAGTAACCAAAAAAATCTAAAACAAAGCTGGAGGTATCACAATTCCAGATTTTAAGATATATAACAAAGTGGAAATACTCAAACAGTATGGTACTGGCATAAAAACTGACACATAGATCAGTGGAATAGAATAGAGAGCCCAGAAATAAATCCATGCTTATATGGTTAATTAATCTATGACATGATATACAATGAGGAAAAGACAGTCTCTTCAATCAGTGGTGCTTGGAAAACTGCACAGCTACATGTAAAAGAGTGAAACTGGACCACTTTGTAGCATCATGTACAAAAATACAGTCAAAATAGGTTAAAGACCTAAATATGAGACCCAAAATCATTAAAAGCCTAGAACACAGGCAGTAATTATTCTGACATTGACTGTAGCAACATTTTTTCTATCTATGTCTCCTAAGGCAAGGGAAATAAAAGCAAAATTAAATTATTGAGATTATACCAAAATAAAAAGCTTCTGCACAGCAAAGGAAACCATCAATGAAACAAAAAGACAACCTACTTAATGAAAGAAAATATTTGCAAATGATACATTTGGTAAAGGGCTAATATCCAAAATACATAGAGAACTTATACAACCCAACACCTAATAATAATAATAATAATAATAATAATAATAATAATAATAAATAATCTGATTAAAAATGGGCAGAGGACCCAAACAGACATTTTTCCAAAGAAGACATACAGATGGCTATACATGAGAAGATGCTCAACATCATTCATCACCAGGGAAATACAAATCAAAACTACAATGAGATATCACATATGCGATATCACACCTATCACAACAGCAAAATCAAAAAGACAGGAAATAACAAGTGTTGGCAAGGATGTGGAGAACACCCCCCCCCCCACAAATACACTGTTGGTGGGATATAAATTGGTATAGCCACTATGGAAAATAGTAGGAAGTTTCCTCAAAAATTGAAAAACAGAAATACCATATGATCCAATAATTCCATTAATGGGTATTCATCCAAAGGGAAAACATTAATTTGAAAGGATATATCCACTCCTATACTTACTGCAGCATACCTGCTACAACAGCCAGGATATGGAAGCAACCTAAATATGTCCATCAATAGGTGAATGGTTAAGGAAGAGTGATACACATACACACACACACACACACACATACACACACACACACGATACTACAAATCTTTAAAAAAGGATGAGATTATGCCATTTGTTGACAGTATGGATGGACCTGGAGGGTATTATGTTAAGTGAAATAAGTTTACTGAGAAAGACAAATGCCATTTGATTCATGCATATATGGAATTTAAACAAAAGAAAACATGAATAAACAAACAAAATCAGATCCAGTCTTATAAACACAGAGAACAAACTGATGGTTGCCAGAGGGGAGGGGAATGGGGGGATGGGTAAAATGGATGAAGGGGAGTGGGAGACACAGGCCTCTAGTTATGAAATGAATACGTCATGGGAATAAAAGGCAAGATGTAAGGAATATAGTCAGTGATACTGTAATAGCAATGTAACAGGATAGATAGTAGCTACACTTGTGGTGAGCACAGCATAATGTTTAAACTTGTAGAATCACTACCTTGTACACCTGAAACTAATGCACAATTATGTGTTAATTACACTAAAAAAAAAAAGCTTACACCCTAAACAAAATTATTTATTCTGTCAATTTCCTGGAGCTTATAGGAGAATGAAAGCAGAAATCTATGTCAACAGAACTTCCCAGAAACAAGATTTACCCTAGGATTTTGAAATGTGTGAAGGAAAACAAGGTAATATTAGGATTTAACTCACAGCAACTGAAAGATGAGTGTAAAGACCAATATCATATTCAGTATTTCCTCTTTGAAGCAAATATTAGAAACTGAGTTGAAAAAATCCAGTAAAGAATGGGGATTGATGTAGCAGGCTGAACTCAAAAGAGCTAGAACCTCAAACTGAGAAGCCAACAGAAATCTAGAAATCTCTCTAGGACCAGGTGTTCTTTTGATCTTGCTTCTTTTCTGGGCATCAAACTGCGCATTGGACCAGCCAAGTGAGTTCTGGTTTCTTGCTGAGATTGTAGGACTGTCTTGAATTGCTCTGTCCAAGTTCCTATGAGAGAGAACACAACTGGCCCAGTTCAGATGAGGCATCCACTTCTGACCAAATCTACCCGTTTTAGTCTTCTCGGGCCAGTAGAACAGAATACCATAGACTTTTGTTAGTGTAAACAAAAGACATTTAATTCTCACAGGTGAGGAGGCTGGAAGTCCAAGATCAGAGTGCCAGCATGGTGGGGTTCTGGTGAATCTCCTCCTGGCTTGCAGACTGCCACTTCTTTGTTGTGTCCTCTCATGGTGGAGAGAGACAGATGATCTCCATTGTGTCTCTTCTTATAAGAGCACTAATCTCATTAACAAGGGCTCCACTCTCATGGCTAATTACCTCCCAAAAGCCCCACCTCCAAATACCATCACACTGGGGATTTGGCCTTAACATACACATTTTGAGGGGAAAAAACATTGAGTGTAGAGCATAGCTTACGCATGGGGTTCATAGTGACATGGTGCACACGTGGCTGCTGGAGCCACACACTCAGCATGGTGTCAGAAGGGCACTGAGACCTTCTCAGAGGCATTTTTGGAGGCATAACAGAGCCTTCTCCCTGCAAAAAAAATATGTGCTCATCACAGCAAAGACAGTATAATTTTTGGTTTGCCCCAGTCTGCTACCTCATTTTAAGGGGGGGTTTCCTATACTTCCCTGGGGCCACTGACTCATTTCCTTCTATTTATGTATTTTTGTCACTTAGCATGCGGTTAATTGTGTCTTCCAACTAAAGTTTAAGGTACTTTAAAGAGCATAACCTTATGTGTGATAGATACTTGGTTATGTGTTGATCATGAAAGGAAGTAGTATGGTCGAATGTGAATAGCTTTGAAGTATGAATACATGGATTTGGGCCTGATTCTCAGCTCTGTGCCTAATTAGCAGGTTGACATTGAGTTGCTTCACCTCTTAGTGTTTCTGTTTTCTCATCTGCTTAACACATGATAATTCCAGTTTCAGTGGATATCATGTGTGCACTCCCAGTACCCATCTCGTCTTCTTTGGATGCAAGCAGCCTTATTTCCATCATGAAACAACTTCTTTCAGATGCGCAGTCATGTCTTTTGAGTGAGGCATGATATCCAGGCCTTGTTGATCAGCATATACCATCATATGGCACAGTGATCTGTTCCAGGATTAGTAAGGACCAAGCCACTCCACGGAAAGTCAATTGTGAGATATTTGCTAAAACTACTGAAATGGGAAACTAGCTCTCTTGTTGCTACACTTGAAATGAGGAGGATGAAACCTGGAATACCAGTATTCCCAAGTGGATGGAGCCTGCCTGCGTGAAGCTGTAACAGAAAACATCCTAGCTGTGCAATAGAAGGATACTGAGCCCCGAAGCTCCTGTTTGAGCCACAAGGTCTCTCAATGCCCAAAGCCAACACTGTCTGATCATTATTCAGTCATTTGAGCCTCTATCAATGTCCCCATCTCCCCACCACCACATTGTTTTTTTAAACTTATCTTAGTTTCAGTTAGTTTTATGTCATAATTAAAAGAATCTGAAAGGATTGTGAATTGGTAGGACTCTGAAGAAATCAACAGCCTTTAATATGTTCATATTTTTTTTTCCACATTTGAAAATCTGTCTTAAGAATCATCTTTGGGGCGCCTGGGTGGCTCAGTCAGTTAAGTGTCTGCCTTCAGCTCACGTCACGATCCCAGGGTCCTGGGATTGAGCCCTGCATTAGGCTCCTTGCTCAGCGGGGAGCCTGCTTCTCCCTCTCCCACTCCCCTGCTTGTGTGCTCTCTCTCTCTCTTTGCCAAATAAATGAATAAAATCTTAAAAAAAAAAACAAAAAGAATCATCCTAAATACAGAAAGGGTTTTATGAGTAGAAGACAACAGTCCTGGAAGTCCAAGATACAATTTTTGTTTCTTATCAATTATTATATACACAGCACTTAGCACAATGCTTAATATAAATTACTTATTACCTCAATCAACCAATTAAATAGTATTAACCAAAACTGTTTATCATAACTTAACCTAAATGCACAGATTTTTAGGGAAATGGTTAATTTTCATTTATGTACTTTATGGCAGATTATACGGTCATTAAGATATTATAAAGGATTTGTAATACCATGGAAATCTAAATGTGATGTTAAGAGAAATAAACTCAGAAGTATGCATATAAAGCACAAGTATATCTATTTTATCAAAGACATATTCCAGAAGGATACTCCAAAATGATAGCACAAGAGGGTACACATTTTTTCCTTTCTTGCTCTTCTTTATAATTACCAAAATGTAGTAACACATTGATCTATGACTGGCTTGATATTGTGAAAGAATAGGCACCTAAAAATACCCAATTTCAACTTTTTGTTCATGATCTTTTCAATTCTATCATTCTTTAATTCCAAGAACCACTAAATTATTGGTGGTTTTCAGAAATCTCACTGTTTTTGCAGGTAGTGAAAACTTGGTACCAAAACTCAAGGACAAATTTCGCAAAGCTGAGTTATTAGTCACAAGGTACTTGTACTTTCTTTGTTGCTGCTTTTTAATGGTTGTTTTGGATTCTTTCCTATGCTTGTGAAATCAAACAGAAATAGAGAATGTTAGAGACACAGAAGAGTGTCATGTGCTTTCTTGGATGTGATCTTTTTACCTATCCAAATGATCAAGATCAAGAATGCCCATCATCTTCATGTTCTCACCTAACTGTCCCCTTGGCACTGACCAAGAGTCCTTCTGTGTTTCCCAACTCAGTTTCCTCTGCCCTTCTTCATAACAGCCTTCTTGCCTGTTTCCTCACTCTTACCTTCCCTATCTAACCCCTACCACGTTGTCCCCTTGCTTCTCTGACCTCATGCTAAACACCTGATCTATGAAACACCCATATTGAACCTACTCAGTCCCCAACCTGAGGTCTTCTGCTCTCTTACTTTTGGAATACTCTTTCTCTGCCCAAGTTGACCGAGATTTTTCCTTATTACTCAATTTCCAAGCAAATTGTCTTTTCCTTAAAAAAGCCTTCCTTAACTCCTCATATGGGTCAAGTGCCCTTACCATAGCTTCCCACAGGCCCTTGGTCTCCCTATACAAAGCACTGATCACATTCACTGGTATGTGTTTGAAGGTTCTCCCACAAGAATGTAACCCACGTGACCACAGACATCACCCTGTCTAGTCCACCTTGCATGTAGTCATAGCTCTTAGTGCAGAGCATGGCACATATTAATCACAGCATTTAGTAAAATCAGAAAGAATGAATGGATAGCACACACTTGTTTAATATGACAACCATTACTAGAAGATCAATAATCTAGTCCTCTGGACTCCCAACTCACCTCCACTCACTGTGTCACTCTTCCTTCCTTGATTCCTTTCTCAAGTGAGCTGTTTTCAACTTTTCAAAGTGAATGATATAATATTATCCCGATTTTATTTTACCACAGACTTCTGGGAGAGATTTTCATTTGTTTCTATAAGTGGAAAAGAAGACAGAGTAGGAAGAAAAAGACAAAGGTAAAAGGAGAGAAAACAAACAATATGCTCAGAGATCATGTCTTTGGAAAAATCAGTATTTAATTGTTGATCATACCTCTACAATAGAAGATGACTATAGAAAAAAGCCCCTTAAATTAAAAAAAAAAAAAAACCCTCTAATAAACAAACATACTTATTCATGGTTTAAAAAATCCTTGGATCAGAAGTTCCAGAGAGGAATTTGCAAACATTTTTGTTATGATGTCAGCAAACTATGGCCATTTATGAACTTTTGTAGAAAGTCACTAATATTCTGATGCTAAAAAAGACACAAAAGAAACAGAAAAACTAAAATCTGGAGCTCATGCAGGCTCATCCTTTTGCTGCCCTTCAGATATAGGGGTGATAAAATAAGAGTTTATAGATTGAGGAGTTGGCTGTCTTGAAAATTGACAAGGGATTTATGAAAAACAGCAGAAAACAACTGATATGAATAACCTCTATAATGATCCAGCATTAAATTATAACAGATGCTAACTCCCCATGAAATTGGAGACTAAAAATAGGAAAGACAAAGTAACCTTGAAAGAATTTAAGGAAAACTGGCGATCTTCAGGCCCCATAATTAAAAAAAAAAATCACTTACACTTTAATTCAATGTGAGTTTATTTACAAAAGATTTGGTTACCTCATTGAATACATTATTTTAAAACTTTATATGAGATATTTGGCTGGATCTATGTTAGAGTATTTGTATTTTAGGGCAAGAAAAAAACATACAAACTGCAAGATATGATGAAACTATTTCATTTACCATTTACTTTCTAAACAATTTTAAGCAAATAATGATAAATTTTACTTTAGGGATTTCTGGTGAGCAAAGAGGTTGAGCTGAGAAAATCAAATGGTCTGTAATTGGGTCATGACCCTATAAGCTCTTGCTTCACTGGAGGAAGGAAAACAAGTTTCAGATCAATATTTACACACAGAAAAAAATTCCTAAATATTTGGGGTTTTTTGCAATGGTTAGTTTGACCACACAATGCATTTTTTATATTCTGCAATTCTAGAAGGAAAATGTGTGAATCCTCAGATACTTTTAAAGAAACATCAAATTAAAAACAATCTTTATCTGAAATGACTGCTTTTTATTGCATCATTTTCATGGTGTGTTCATTGTCAATAAATTAATACATTGAGTTCTTTTCATCATAGACAGCAAAACGGTGCGTCAAGAACTTGAGGAAGTTCTCTAAAGACAGTTTCTAGAAAGAAATAAATCATCTTAAAGAACTGGCCAGAAACCATGTAGTTTGAAAACCACCAGTTTTAGCATCAAGCACTGAAATAAAGGATTGTTTTAAAATTTATTATTTTTAGATGAATTCAGAAACATCTAAAAAACATTTTTATAATAGACTGTATTGGTGGCCAAACTTATCTAGTCATGTCTGATCCTTTGACGATCCAGTTAACAAATATTCATAAGCTACTATTATGTGTTAGGTATTTTTTTAATGCTAGAAATAGAAACATAAGACATAGCTTCTGCTCTCAAGACTGTATACTTTAGCTGGGTAAAAAAGAAGCTAAATAAAGTTATACGTTGTATAACAATATAAGTAATTATAGCAATTGCGAATTTTCCTGTTACAAATAACTCAAAAACTAACTCAATTTAGTTTAAACAATAGAACTGATTGTATTACATAACTGGAAGGCTGCAAGGCTTCAGTGCTACTATTACCTACAATAATAGAATGAAAGACACGTTCTCTTTTCTTCTCTGTGTTCCACCTTCCATGGTGTCAGTTTCATCCTAAGCTGGTCTTCCCTCATGGTGACAAAAGAGCTGCAATAGTGCCAGCTATTGTATAACATATTAACCAAAAGGAGAAAGAACAATGGCTTTTACTGGCTCTCCCAGAAGAATGAGGAACATTCTTCTGAACCAGTCATTTTGCCCGGAGTAATATGCACTGATTGATTTCCTCATGAATTTCCTGAGTTTTCTCTGTGGCAAGGGGGTTGAAATCAGCCTAGAGCAAGGAGTACACCATATCCTGTGTCTCACTCTGTCCTTAAACTGCATAGGGTTAGGCAATGGAAAGGATGTGCAAGCAATAACCTTCACAATGTCTGCTTCTTCAGTTCTACCCCCTCAACACACACACAAATTTATATGCATTTTTCAAAATCTCTACAACTATAGGAAAGTACACAACCTCTCCCAAAGGGTAACGTGAGAGATTTTATTGGCTGCATTCAGGTCCATATGCAAGATTTCCTGGCACCATGCTATCCTCTTAATCGAACTGGTTGAAACTCTATATGGTCCCACGATCTATTGCAAATAGGTATTTTATCCATCCCCAATTTTCCAAATATATAATCATGGGCAAATAATAGGGTAACGTCAATGAAAATTCTCATTTGAAAAAGGAGAGAATGAGAACATATAATTGTCAATATTCCATGGCACAAAATACATGTTGCTGTCCAGAAACAGCTAGGATGAAATGGAGTCAGTCCTTTGACCGGAAACAAAAGCTGCTCAGGAGGCTGTTATCTGGGAAAATCTCCCTTGTCCATTGTCCTGCATGCCACCTCAGGGGATAATTCCCTTTCCAAGCAATGAACCACCTTAACAGTGCTGTGCAGTGATTTCTAGTTTGGGAAGATGGGTTTGGTGGTGAAACCACCTGCTGGTTTCAGTCAAGTTTGAGGTTTCTTTTTAATCCAACTCACTTTACAATGTAGTTTGCTTTGGTTTAGTTGCTTCTGATAAATTCCACAGCCTAGTTTTCAGAGGCACAGATTGAGTTTGGGTCCACTCCGTGCGCCTGTGAATTTCTGTCCTCCATACTGACGCTCTGTAGTAAAAGGCACCTGTGTGCCTCTCCCCGGCTGTGCGTTCAATAGACTTTAACTTCATCCTGACATTTGGCTTGGAACAAACGGAAAAATAGCCTCTTGTAGAGAAGGGCAGGTAATGCACCACTTGCCTCCATGCTGTATCCCAGGCACATCTTCAAGGTAAGACTGGGTTCCACTTTTATCAGTCAAACAATGCTTAATAAAGATACCTCAGAGACTTCTGGGATATCAGGCTTGTCTTTCATCCCTGTATTTTCTTTTTTTGTAAGAATCCCACCTCTCTGCCCCTTGCTGTCGCTTGGGGTAAAGTATTTGGCTTTTAAAACTCTGCCAGATTTCAAATTACAAATATTTTTGGCACTAAGATTATTGTTTGCAAGCAGAGAATGCTTGTTTTAGCAGAACTATGTACTTTTTCCCCTCTGTGCCTTTGAATTGGCCTGTTTTAGATTAATCCTCTTTCTTTCTCCAGTCTTTTTAGTGGGAGTCAAAAGAAGTGGCCAACACTCCAAAATTCTGAGTTTTTTCTATCAATTCTGTCTCTTTTTTTTTTTTTTTTAAGATTTTATTTTAAGGTAATCTCTGTACCCAATGTGGGGCTTCTACCAATTCTCTTAATGCTATAGCTAAAGCACATGATCCTGGCTCTGGATCCAATGGACCAGTTCACCAATGCTTATTTTTCTCCCACACAAAAGTTCTAGAATCCCACTCCCTTCCACCTACTTCTTTAAGAAGAGAAAATCCTCACATCAGGCCTTGTTATATGATAGAGCTCACAACATTAATGCCCCATGTCTGACCTCACCCGTTGCCATTTTACAGAATTTTCTTGGGGACAGGATAATGCAAAAAAGAGAAGGTGTTTTAAAACCATACCCCTAAAAGGAACATGTAGAGTTTGTTTCTAAGACGATGGATGTGTGAGAAAATAGATAAGAGTAATTTAACACAGCCTCACTGTCCACCTTTAGTACTGATTAAGCTTTTCTAAATTGAGACAAGTGAAGGATGTAGGAGAGAATCAAAAAGTGAGTGACATTTTGCAGGGGAGTGTCCTTCTCACTAATCTTTTCAAGTTTAGGGTACCTGAAAATGGAGATCTTGTGCTTACATTCATAGGAATTCCTGGGAAAACAACAAAATCCCTGGGGTAAAAAGGGTTTGGAATGTTTAGTCTGATGAGCCTTGAGAGAGCTGCCTAGAATTCCCAGTGCTCCAGTGGGACTGAAGCTCTAATGTTTTCAAAGTGGCATGAAATAGTAGAGATCACGTAGGTCTCGTGCCGGATGACAACTGAGAGGTCAAAAAATTCTAGCTTGCATGGATGATTACCTAAACTAGATGAATTCCCTTGGAAAGTAGATGAAATGCTGGGTTTTAGAAAAAATTAGCTTTTTGTGGGGACAGGGAAGAGGAACAATTTTGCCTGTTTAGTAGGAGAGGGAAGGATAATTTGACTAAGATTAAGTTTCTAATTCTTTGCCTGAATAAAGTCTCGTAACAAACTTAAATCTGGATGTAATCAAGTTAAAATTCCTGAAAGCTGAGTTTGTAGACAATGATCTGTACCTGCTACAAAATAATTATGTGAGAAAAAGGATTAGAGATGAAAGTTAAGGTGTGCTTAATTGAGAGCAAATACCCAACTTAGCTGAAACAGAGTATTTATGTTGACAAATAGTAGGAACTTATGCTAGAAAGATAGGTTTCAAGTCTGGAGGCTCCTAAAAAATACTTTAGTTTGGATGTTATGAATCGGGGCGGGGGGGGGGCGTATATTCAAACTAAGAGATCAACCTGGTCACTATGTGTAGGATGATGAAAACATCATTGTATAACGGAGACTTCAGTTTGTCAGATTTTACCAATTTGATATTTGCAATGAGAAAATTTTTTCTTTTTTTTTTTTTTTATTATTTGAGAGAGAAAGAGCACATGCATGAGTGGAGGAAGAGGCAGAGGGAGAGGGAGAGAGAATTCTAAGCAGACTCCCCTCTGAGCATGGAGCTCCACACAGGGCTCGATCTCACAACTCTGAGACCATGACCTGAGCTGAAACCAAGAGTGAGATGCTTAACTGACTGAGCCATCCAGGCACCCTGAGAAAAATTTATTTTCATGACACATGTAGGCAACAGATATTACCTTTATCTTTAGTTAAGGAAACTGCAGCTGAGAGAAACTTGAAAGAGATAAGATCACTCAACCAGAATCACTTAGCTAGTGGCAAGAAGAGCTGGAAGCTGAAATGCTAACTTTAGACACCAGGTAGAATATTCTTTCCATCATAGCTAAAGCCATGTCTAGTTCCCTGCCCCAACATCCCTCTAACTTCAAGGTCACAGTCTAAGTCAAATTAATGATGTCTACTTTATATTCTTTGGGACTCAATATTTCTTCCAAAGGACATCTTGTGAGTCAGGTTTTTCTCCTTCTGTGCCTCAGTTTTCCATAATTAAGTTACTGAACTCTATTGCCAGGCCAGACCTTTCTATGACTGCTATTATTTGGACATCTCCAGTTTCCTGTTGCTTTCTACCAAGGTTATTATTTTTTCTCCTATACTAAGATAGGGTGGTTGTAGATACATTTCTTATTTGCAAAATTAGAAAAGGGCAAGGCAGAGAAACATAAAGGAAATAAGATGGCTTTCAACTGGGATGGGTTTGAATCCCTTCTCTTTTACTCAACAACTGTTTTAGAAGCATAATTTATTTAGATTCCAATTGTCTTTCTCTGGAGAGCTCTCTGCTTTCCTTTCTCACCACCTCTCATCCACTAGGGGCTGCTGTTATATCTCATCCATGATAACTCTTGGAAACACAAGCCATTCAAACCATGTATTCTGAGTAAAAGAAGCCCTGAAGACAGTTACACTGTGACACTTAAGATTTCAAGATATTGAATATATCTTTTTTTCATACCAAAATGTGAGTCCCTGTGGTTCCCTTTATTTCCATCTTTGCAATGTGTTTTCCTTGACGCAAATCTCTTCTACTACCTTATATCCCAGATTCCCCTTTGCCCATTAGATCCCCAAGGAATCCAGTGGTTTAAAAAAAAAAAAAAAGAACCTCCGTGATATCTTTACAATCATAACTCTTGGCACTAAGTCAAACCTGGCTGACCCGAAGGATTTGATTTCCCCTGTAGACAGTGAGTGGGAATAATAAGATGAGGGAACAATATTATAGACAGATGGGAAGACTGCAGAAGAGCAGATTTGATAGGGGGGTGGGCTAGGAAGTTGTTCATATATTTGTTCTTAATATGAAAAATATTAATAATGGTCAAAAAGGTGCATGGGGCAGAGAGAGAAATGTTAAGTACACCTGTTTCTGGGCTCACCTCCTGGTGCTAAGATATGTGGCATATGGCGGAATGAGAACAAAACACTTCAGTTAAATGGAAATATCAATAAACAACAGAGAAAAAATGAAAAACAATGAAAAAGAAAATATAAATAAAATACAAATGTTTTTTAAAAAACTGCAACATTCCACAATCTGTTTCACTGCTAAATCCTTCTCCAACTTTAACTCTGTAGCAAATTTCAACACAAGCAGTGAGCACAGTGTCAGGAAGCAAATGAATGAAAAAGAAATAAACAACCTAATGCAATTGTCCCAAATTTGGAAAGATCTGCGCAAACTGCTCTTATGTAGTGATAATGATCTTCTTTTGGTGAGTTCTCAGAATATGGTAACACCCCAAACCAATCTTCTGGTGAGCCCTACAGAGTCCTACAGAGTTTATGTGTTTAGTGCATGAACTCTTAACCCCCTGGCACTTGGCATTGGGTCCCACTCATGTCCAGCATCATTAGACCTGAAAATATCAAAACTACATAAACCCTACCTACCAAAGAAGCAAATAATGAAGGCAAAATGTCAGATAAAAGAGCTGTGAGTTATTATAAATTAAATGATAGGGTTATAAGAGTCCCTAATCCCAGAGAATAATGGAAGATAGATAAATATTTGTCAAGAAAGGCATAACTCCAGTCTTCCATTTCTTAAGTAGGGTTTTATCTCAAATCTGATTAAATATGCTTTATAAAAATTTCCATTACAAATCCAGATAATTTGTTTAAAATACCTACATAAGACCTGGCATATAGAAAGCACCCAATGCTCGTTATTATCATAATGGTGTTGATGTCAGTAATAGGATATTTACTTTCAGTTAATTAGAAAAATGGTCATCAAAAGCAATATGATTTAAATAGCTATGGGGAACAACATAAAAATCCAAGAACTGTTTTGAGAAAGCAAGCTGCAGGTCAGGCCAGTAGAAATGTGGTTTGGGCTTTAATCCTTCCATGAGCTCTACACTGGAGGACAATTCACAGGGAACCCAGTATTCTTTAAAGGCCACTGTAAGAGTGAACAGTTTGTATAATATACCACAATTGTATAATATACCATAAAGTATATGTACGAAAGTTAATCATTTCTCCAAAATCTGTACACTTAGGTTAGTCAAGTTATACTAAAAAATTTTGTGCAATATTAATTGGTTGATTTAATAAATAATTTATGTTAAACATTGTACAAAAGTCCTGTGTATATACAAAGACTAATAAGAAACAAAAATTGATTTCAAAGAGTTTGCTGTCTTTGTTTTTAAAGCCTTCTCCATATTTAGGATGATTTCCTTAGGATGGATTTCTCAATGTGCAAAAAATAAATATGAATGTAGTAAAGGCTATTGATCTCTTAAAAGGGTCTATCAATTCACAATTGTTTCAGAAATATGTGATAGAAATCTATTTTGGGTCATCATTTAATCCAGACTCTTAATTCAATTAACATTTAGTGAACATTTCGTCCATATTGTATGTCAGGTGTTGTATAATAAAAGAATATTATAAAAATTAATAAAATACTATCTTTGTCTAATCTAGTGGGGAAATTTATATGGAAACTATTACTTAGTGCCTCAGTGGAGCTATTTAGTGCCACGGGAACAAGAACAGGAGATGATGAATTCTTTCTGACAGGTCACGGTTCATAAAGCCTATGGTATTTTAAGTTTGATCTTTAGGGATGAGAGGGGGTTTTTAGAGTTGGCAGGGGAAAAGGAATTTCATGAAAGGGTAGGTAAAATGTGTGAAGTCCAAATAGTGAAAGTTTATAGCATCTTTAAGAGAACTGGGAGTTGTCTGTTTGGCCAGAGTTCTGGAGGAGGGGAGAGTGAGAAGATGACAATGAAAGTAAAAGGTGTGTGGGCCAGATCAGGGCAGAGCATATAAGTACACTAGGGTAGTTGGACTTATAAAGAATTTTAAGAAAATGGGCTGATATATCGGATGTGTACTTTGTGGATAATGCTAATTTTGGTGTTGAGGTTGGACTAGAAAGGTAGGAGATAGCAGAAGCAGTCAAGGACTATTATAATGGGACAAATAAAAGGCACGAGGATTGGCGCTCACCAGAAATTATAGGAGAATTTGGACCTACTAAGCCTGAGATAATTTCTGACATAAATCACTAGACTTGGGGAACAGGGGAATGTCCTGCCTAGAGAAGGGGCCACAGCCACTCTCTCTTTTATTTGGAATCCCAAGTGGATATAGGTTTGCCAATAATCTTGTTAGGAAAATTACAACAGCAAAAATAGTTTTCCACAACAGGAAAATGAGGAATGATGAATTCAGCTTTGGACCTGCTGGCTTTGAGATGCTAGCAGACATTACATAAGGAGAATTAAAATGAAAGAATGGTCCTAGAAGATATGAGAGAATGGATGGAACTTGAGATACACATTTTCAAGCTATTGATGTACAGGTGATAGTTGAAGTTGTTAGAATAAATAGGACCATGGGTGAAAGCATGAAGTGTTAGAAAAGAAGGCTAAAGTCAGAATCTTGAGACCTTCTCATTTTTAAGGGGCTGAATGGAAGAAAAGGAGGTTGTATGCTTTTATGTTGTTTGTGGAGGAAAACCCTACCACAGTCTCAGAGTTGTCCACATCTCCTCATAGGATGGAATCTTCCAACACTGCTCCAAGACAGTTTATAGTAATAGCTGTACAAAGCAAATTTAGAATTTTTTTTTAGTGTGAGAAAACCTGAATTCTGGATGTAATGGGGAAATTCCCATGATTGACATGATTTAGAAGGTCTCCTTGTTAAGGGTAAGAGGTACACTAAGTCAACTGGTTGAGGGGATAAAAACAATTCTTTCAGAAGCACCTGTCCATGATAAAACTCTAAGGCCTTATGCCAGCGCAGTCTTTGATAGGACCCCACCCCCCACCCCCCAGTCCATAAGACAGGATTCTTGTCAGGAAGGATCTGGAAGAAGGTTGGCTCTAGGGTGTTTAACTTTGCTATGTGATGAATACTCTCATTAAATTACTTTCCCTTTCAGACTGGTTGGAGGGCATCCTACCACCCTAAAGACTGGTGGCTATGGACAGTGCCTTGCCAGCCTTCTCTATCATATTCCCAAGTTTTCTTCATGAGCCTACCTTGATACTGACTCCTTGGATGGCATCCCTCTTTTCACTTACTGAGTAGAGGAATGGTAGGAGACGGTGATACAGATTATAACTAGTTTAAATAAAACTCCATGTCTGTGTATTATATCCTCATTACTCTTCAACTCATTCAGGAGCTGAACTTCTCCCCATCTGAAAATTCAGACAGCAGTTGGAGACTGAAGAGTAAACTTGGAGAGAGCAGAAAATACCACGGAATCCAACAACTACCATATCCAAAGACGTCTTTGATTTCAGTTGTGAGTTAAGGGTAAACAGTGGCATCAGAACAGTTGTTAAGTAGACTTAATATGGCTACAAATTCTTCACTACTTTTTTCATTAGGACAGAGAGTGTAATTACCTTCCCCTGGGATCCATACTGGCTTTAGTCGCTTGGTTGACCAATGCAATGCAGTGGATGTGAAACCAGATCCTGAGGTGACTTGTGGCTTCTACACAGAATGCTTGAAACACTCATTTCCAAAATCTACCTGCCATGCTGTGAGAAAACTGATAGGAGAGCTCCTCAGGAGAGAAATGATGCCTTTGCAAGCAGTCCTGGCTGAGGACCCAACCAGCAGCCAGCACCAGCTTGCTAGCCATGCGGCAAGCTACCTTGGAAGGGAATCCCTCCTGCCCAGAAGCCTCTTCAGGTAAAGCGGTGTGGAACAAAGACATATGGTCACCAAGGAGCCCTGCTCCAAATGTACATTCCTGAGCAAAACAAATTATATTTCTTGATTTAGGTTACCAAATTTGGTGATGGTTTGTTATACAGCAGAATATAATCAAAACATTTGGTCAAAATATTTCCAATTGCACAATGATCCCTCTTCTTCTTCTTCTTTTTTTTTTTTTAAAGATTTTATTTATTTATTTGACAGAAAGAGACAGCCAGTGAGAGAGGGAACACAAGCAGGGGGAGTGGGAGAGGAAGAAATAGGCTCTCAGAGGAGCAGGGAGCCCGATGGGGGGCTCGATCCCAGGACCCCGGTATCACACCCTGAGCCGAAGGCAGACACTTAACGACTGAGCCACCCAGGCGCCCCAAGCACAATGATCCCTCTAAATGATTAGAAGCTAACAGTTACAGTTAAAACTTTCCCTTTTATTTATTCATGAGAGATTCCTCTAAAGCTTAAGAAATAAAAGATTATAAGAGCAACAACAAAACTTTCCCCAAGATGAACATGCTGTTTCTAGCAGAACCGTGACAGCATAACAGCAAAGACCTGAGGGATGAAATACACTCTAACACTCCTTCCAGATAAGTTTCTGGTTGTTTTCCTGGAGTATATGTGTTGATGGACGACAAACTGAGGGAAGAGCTAGGGATCACTGCTGTCTGTTCCTCTTGTAAGAAATGGCAGTAGGAAGAGTGATGCCCGGAAAGAAAAACTGTTAAGTGGTCAAAGTAAAACATATCCAAAACAAATCTCTATAAGGCAAGTAAAATCTCACTGCTGAATAATTTCCCCAGCTTGTCCGCAAGGAATACTTACAGGGAAATGTTTTATTCTAGTACCAACTCAAATGTCACAGGCTTTCCTAATGAAGTCAGATAGAATAAAGCATTCTGTTTTCTTACATAACTAAAATGAAAATATTTCCAGAATATAAATGAGATGAAGATACACCAAGAATGTAATTTGGAGATATTTGAAAGAATGATTTAATTGTCCTGGCAAAGTTACTCATTACATTTTGGGGCTTGACATCATTATAGTTCTCTGTTTACTGTATTATGCTTGAAATTACATGCTAACAAAAATTATTTTAGAAACAGAAATGCTCAATAAAAAATAAACAAATATAATTTGGAGCACATTAAAAGATATCGGAAAAGAGCTTAGAGCAAACCCAAGAGTTTATCACATGAAAAATTATTCTCAATTTAAGGCACGCTGTTGTAAGAATCAAGTCTTAAGGAACAAGGGAGCACAAAAGTGCCTTAATGGTTTCTTCTACTAATTAATAAAGAAATATCTTGAAGACAACCAATCTAACACACAGGGCCTGAAGCCTGTTAAAGACACATGATACACAGCAGAGCAGAGGTATTTGTAATACATTTTCATATAAAGGCAGGCATTCTGTAAGCATTTGGTAAATATTAATTAGATTGAAATATATGCTTCTAATACTGACACGGACAGTTTCTCATCAGTGGAATGCTTTGAGAAACTTCACAGCGTAGGGTCCTCATAGGAAATTCCCATAGCACAGAGCAGATAAGAATGTGTATATTTATGGTACAGGGTTGTGGAAAAGAGTAACATGTCAGGTTGGCACTATTTTGAGCACTAACTAGGATTAGTATAGAAAGCTGGAAACTGTGTGATTTGTAATACACACACACACACACACACAGAGACAATTTCTAATTTGAACATATGAAATATATGTGTTCTGAGACCATTTAAAAGCCCCAAACAGAGTAAAATTTAAGGTGCTACATTATATAATGTAGTCCCTAACAAGTAACAAAAATATTTTCAACTTCCATAAACACTTTCACCAACTCTATCTTTGTGTTGGTCCTACCCAAATTTCCTATGCCAATCCTCATCTGTTCAAGATGATCTCACCTTGGGCATTTCTCTGAACACATGCATCTATCTGCCTGGATTAAATTCTTAAATAGTAGGAAAGTCACTGTGTCTTGTCAAACCTGCCAAATTTGCCGTATAAACTAGGTTCAGAAGTTATCAAATTGTTCTGAGACTTTCCATCTGATTTCCTTTATCTTTACTTTGCCTAGAGATCTCTGGCTCCTTGTTTGATCTCTCTGAAGCCCTGAACATATGGTCATTTACTAATGTGGTTGATGTAATTTACATCCTGTTCAAAGATGACAAAATTCTGAGGCTTGATGCATGTTTATTGAAAACAAAAAAAACAACAGAAAGTTTATCGTGCCATTTGCAGCCATCCCAGCAACATTTTCTAGCCGTTACAAAACATAATAAAACAAAATTCCTAGATTGTCTTTCATTTTTATGTTTCTTCTGAAAAGCTAATTTCACAAATATCCTTGGTCCCTCTAATATGCTAGTGACAATTCACATCGGAGAATAGGTAGAATAAACTCTGAGCTGAGAGCCAGAATTAAAAGGGACCATTTATCTCAAAGAACAAAATGTATGCTTGCTTACACGTGAGTGTGAGAGAGTAGGGGGAAAATCTTTCGTTAGAAAAAAAGCAGAGTGAGAGAGAATTGAAGGGAAGTTCCTGAGGTCAGAAAAACAGAGATGGATAGATGTAGAAATGAAAAACATTGTCAGGAAAGACATTTATTTTGTCACTTTTGGAAAAGTAAAGTGGGGAAAGGAACTAATGGCTTCTATGCCCTTGGGCACTTTAAGCGCTAGGCTAGATGCATTAAGTAGATGATTCCCTCTTATCCAGAGTCTCAAAAAACCTTGTGAAGTAGATACATTATGTACATTTTTGAAGTAAGCAAACCAAGACTAAAGTACGTGCAATAACTTGTTAGTAAGTCACAGGTCAGGGTTGGGGTCATGCGTCCCTCCCCTCCCACGTTACCACATTCCCTGCAGAAGTGCTACGCTGGAAACGGGGCTACTGCGGATACACTTACTTCAATCTAATTGCTACAAATTGAATACATTTTGGGTGTTTTTGACTTGCCAAGATACCCATATCTTATTAATTTCTAATTCATACAATTTCTAATGTAGATATCAATATAAATATAGATTACACAGATACTTCTCAGTATCTTTTAAATGTTCATTGTGTATAGAAACTGTAAACATTTTGAATCTGTGTCTGATTCAAACAGCTTATTTTATTTTATTTATTTATTATTATTTTTTAAAGATTTTATTTATTTATTTGACAGAGATAGAGACAGCCAGCGAGAGAGGGAACACAAGCAGGGGGAGTGGGAGAGGAAGAAGCAGGCTCCCAGCAGAGGAGCCTGATGTGGGGCTTGATCCCATAACGCCGGGATCACGCCCTGAGCCGAAGGCAGACGCTTAACCACTGTGCCACCCAGGTGCCCCCAAACAGCTTATTTGAAACTGAAAAATATATCATGAAGGAAAGACGTATTCTAAATATATCATTTCTACTAATATTTGTTATAAAATAAACTCAGATCATGATTAAATCTCTTGATAAAGTAAAATCAATGTTCTATGACCAATGAGAATGACTTAAATGAAGAAGGAAATAATATTCACCAGAAATTTCTGACATTGGTTGTATTACATCATCAGTGTTCCTTTGCCTCTCTTTCTGCTATAATTTATTGGGAAGGTGAGTAAGTGCGTCTACAGGCGTGTGTGTGTGTGTGTGTGTGTGTGTGCACGTGCGCTTATATATTTCTTTAGAAAAATAAATCATATTAATGAGAAAATGTAGCCACAATCCCAAACCTATTTACATCTGCAAATGTATATTGAGAATATTTTAAATACAGTGTTCAAAGTTGAGATAAAATGACAACAGTTTACCATAGGAAATTAACTGATAGAGTTTTACTCTGAGTAAATAAAAAGATTGAATTAATTATGACCTCGAACTTGTATTGTGGTTGATTTAGTTTCATTCTTGCCAATGGCTATAGCAACACTATCCAATAGAAATGTAATACAAGCCATGTATGAAACTTTAAATTTTAGTAGGTACGTTAAATAATTTAAAAACTAGGTAAAATTAAATTAATAATATATCTTATTTTGCCCAATATTTTTAAACTATGGTATCTTCTACATAAAATAAACATTAAAAAAAGGTTAATGACGTATTTTATATACTTTGTGTGTGTGCGTTCAAAATCTGATGGGTATTTTACACTTAGAGCACATGTAATTCAAACTAGGCACATTTCAAGTGCTCAACTGTTCATTTCAAATATGCTTCGTGACTACCACGTTGCACAATGTAAATCTAAAAGTGGAGTCTTTGAGTAAACCTGGGAAATGGGAGGCCAATGCATCTTGATGCATCAGAAAATAGAGCACAAACTCTTCACCCATTCTTACCAATTTTATTATGCTAAATGAGATCACACAGCCAACAAATAGCTGAGACCTGCTACTTAACACTACCAGGAATTCAAATATTTTACTACATCTAACTCAAATGAAAATAATTTGGGTAGGAAAGAGAAGGAAAGAAGAAGAAGAAAGAAGAAAGGAAAGAAATAAAGGAAGAAAAAAAGAAAGAAAGAAAGGGAGGGAGGGAGGAGAAAAGGGAGGAAGGAAGAGAGAGAAAGAAGGAAGGAGGGAGGGAGGAAGGAAGTAAGGAAGGAAGGAGAGAGGGAGGGAGGGAGGAGGGAAGGGAGGAAGGGAGGGAGGGAGGGAGGGGGGGAGGGACAAAGGAAGGAAGGAAGGAATGGAAAGGAAGGAAGGAAGGAAGGAAGGAAGGAAGGAAGGAAGGAAGGAAGGAAGGAGACCTAAAATACATCATTATGAGATTTTGCAGTGATACCCAAAGTATAGCCCACAGAAATCTCAGAGTCCCCAAGATCCTTTCTAGGAGCCTTCAAAGT
This sequence comes from Ursus maritimus, assembly GCF_017311325.1. Classification (NCBI taxonomy): domain Eukaryota; kingdom Metazoa; phylum Chordata; class Mammalia; order Carnivora; family Ursidae; genus Ursus; species Ursus maritimus. The sequence continues at coordinate 28,315,289 of NW_024425341.1, read as the reverse complement.
CCGAGTGTTAATAATAATAATCATCATCATCATCATCATCATCAGAGGAAGGAGAAAAAGAAGAAGAGGAAGAAGAAGGTGAGGAGGAGGAGGGGACCAAAGGTTTTTCACTGAGTTGACACTGGGTATGAAAGAAAGAGTGGGCAAAACCTCTGGTGCTTTAGTACAAAATACTATTGAATCTTAACTCATGATACACATCTTTTTAATATTCTATGTGACAAAATAGGGCTATATATAAATACTTCTGCTACATGTTGAAGTATGATACTTTCCTCTGGAAAAGCCCTCGTATGATTATTTGAATTATAGCTGAGTTATTCACTATTTTCTTGGAATACCACTTTTACATGAAAAAAAATGGCTGAGAGACATGCTAGTCAGAATTGCGAGGGACATGTATTTTCTTGCCAGTGATGGAAAACAATAGATAGCATATGTCAATATAGAAAATAGAACTTTCAAGTGAAAATTAGAATTTTAGAAAATTGAAAACCATCATCATGAGCATGACAGCTTCTTAACATTTGCAGACTTTTCTAATGTCATTTGTAATAATATTTTAAAATGTGATTTTTTAAATATTATATAAAGAAACATTCCAACATTTGGAAGATCTATCTGAATAATTCATTGGACTAGTATTTTCCAAATTACCATTGAATGATATTTTTAAAAGCATTTATGGTTAAAAGATTCATCAAAATGAAAAATAGACCAGTGGATTTTGATATAAGAGGTTACATTGAACTTATTGATTTAATTTCAGAGATCACAAGGCAACTGTAGTAATGTGCCAAGTAGAGTATGATCTAGTGTCCAAGAAAAATATTTATAATTATCTAGAAATGTTAAAAAAAACTCTTCCCTTTTGTTATTACGTATCGGTGTGAAACCTTATTTTCTTTGTATACCTCAACCAAAAAAAAAAAAAAAAAAGCAAAAGATTCGATCCAGAAGCACATCTGGGCATATCTGTCTTCCACTAAGCCAGACATTTATTTGCATATAACACCCAGTGTTCCATGCAATACATGCCCACACTACATCAAAAACTAATGATGTACTGTGTGGTGACTAACATATCATAAGAATAACAACAAAAAAAAGTTAAGAATAAAAAGCAAGAAAGCAAGGAAGGAAGGAAGGAAGGAAGAAAGAAAGGAAGAAAGAAAGAAAGAAAAAAAATAAAGGCCAGACATTTGCAAAGATGTAAAACAATGTGATTTTTCTCACTATTTTTTGTTTGTTTTGGAAAATAAAGACATTTTTTTCACAAAATTTTCATTCATGTTAACATGTAGTACATTTAATTTTCTTATTTTGAAATGATTCAACATGTAAAATATCTTTCAATTTCTCATCTTTCATTCCTAACATAATAAACATTAATAGATGTAACCCACATAAACATAGGTGCTTTGCGATTCTCAGTAATTTTTAAAGGTGTACTAGGAACCTGACACTTATAAGACTTCTAGTAAGTAAAATGAGTGCATAGCTTTTAGAATCAGAGAGACGTAGTTTTGTATCTTAGCTCAGGCCCCTTACTAGACTACTGACCTTTGTCAAGTTATTTACCGGGAATTATGGCTATAAAGGGTTTGCACATTACCTAATACAGAGAACACCGTTGATAAATGTTGGCAACTGTTATAATTAGCACCATGGCCCTGTCTAGATTCTCTCTGTATGACTGTTGTGCTCTCTGACTTCAAGTATATACAGTTACTTGGGAATAAACTATCATTTCCCATCAGCAGAGTCATTTCTTTTGATATAAAGCACCCAATTGCCTATGATTTTGGTCTTCTGACCTGACAGATTACCAACTTGCTATTCATTGTGGTGTTTAGAAATATCAAAATTCATTTGTTAAATAGCTGTTTTTACACTGGTAAACTGAACAGTCTACCATTAGCGGGGAAGAAGACATTATAGCATGTTTTGAATTCAATAGGATTAAAGGTATATTTGGTATCTACAAGGTGGCAGGCTGAACCCTCACACAGTCCTCTTTGGCGTAACTGGAGACACAGTCTCAGAGTTTTGATTTTTGGAGGTGGCTATTCATGGGTGTGGGACGAGCTCTCTAATGTTGCATCCGTTTGTCCCTCCGAGGGTTTGAGCACTTACTCTGTGAGAAGTGGAATTACTTTGTCACAGGCTACGGAAGGGTAGAATAGAGATATGGGGAAAGCACAGATCTATCGTGGGTGACACTTGGGAAGGAAAGAGGTACTTTTCCTATGCAAGTGTGAGAGCTTGAATGTGAATATTTGAGGAGCTCCACTGCTGATGATAGAAATGTACCACCTTCTGTTAATTGGACATTGAAATGCTTTCTGATTTGGGAGGATATTTATTCTGGACTGGTTGGGCGAGTATCACACTTCTTTTACTAGGATTTGACTGAAGTAATTTCCCATATTTCCTTCATATAATTATATTGTATGGATGAATTAGAAACTTCAGTGAGGATAAAAATGTACCAAGCCCCCAAAGTCACAGTATGAAGTGGAAGTATACATTGGAGACTCTTTTTTTTTTTTTTTTAAATCTTGTACCAATTAAGCTAAGAGGCCAGGAAATCATTTTCTACAATAAACAGAAACATGAATTTGGGTTTCACCTTCCATTAAGTCCTTGGCCACGGTGAAACACTGTAAATAGAGAAACACATTTGTAGTGACTAACAAAGGAAATTAATCTTTTTTTTCTCGCATAATATCTTTTGTAGCAAACTAAAATGTATTACGTAGTTACCAGAATGATAGGGCCTCTATGCATATATTGTAAATGGAGCTCAGTAGTAGATAATATGAGGCTAAAAGTAAAATAGTTAGAGGACAGGTCATGGAAAATAATTTAAATTCATTGAATGATTCCCTCTTCAATTAGGAATGTACCAGAAAAAAAAAATGTGGATTGTAGCACATTTTTAAATTTCCTGGAACATAGGAATGGAAGGAAGAACTTGTTTTACTTTGAAAGCTGCTAATTATCTTTGTAAGTCTCCAGTAGAATTTAATCACTTTTCATAAATATCTAGTGAGGAAACTATAAATCACTTTCAGGCCCTCTTATAAGGATGTACAAACAAGACAACAAGATTTCACTTTTTAGCTAACAACCTACGCAAGAGATAAGAACTTTGTGTTGATCCTCCCACTGTTTGCAATTTTAAAAATGAATCTCCTTAGTTACTTCCCCCTTAAGTAAAAAGGGAAAGAGAAGTATTTAGTAACTCCTAACAATCACATTTTTCAAGCATGAAGAGACATGGAAAATACTTTTTTCTTGATAAAAAATGTTACATTTCTAAGGTAAAGTACTATTCCAAAGTGATGCAAAATAATGTATTTATCTAATTTTATAAAAAATAAATGTGATAGCTATTCATGACTCTTGCACTGTATGTATTATTTCACTACTGGAATAAATCATGACCCAAATCTGGTGTATGGTATACAATTTTAACTCAATGCCACACTTTAGATCAAAAGCAATTTTATATACCCTCCTTTGGAAGAAACTTCCTCTAGGAGTTAAACCCTCTTCATCATACAGACTCTCCTGTTTCACTACTAGAACTGCATCACCCTAATTTCCTCAGCCTTGTGTATTTTTCTAAAATTTTGACAGCTGGTTGAGTGCCAGACGTTTGCTAGTGGAGAAGCTCTTAAAGATGAATTGCTTCCTTTCTCTTCTTGTAAGCTGTCTGAGGACTGTGACCAGATCACGTTGGAAATGGTCATCTGATGAGAATATTTACAAGCACATATGCTGTAACCTCTTATCCACTTGGGAAGATGCCCATTTCACTGAGTGGCCAGTTTCTTTACGCTTGCTCCCGGCGGTTTGAGTACTATTGCATTGTCATTTTAAAAATTACTGTTACCCGGCTGCACTTAGGTTCTCAATGTCCTGGAGAGATTATTTTCTGTACTTCTGGCTGTGTCATTCATCCACACCTCACAACAACTACGTTAAACCTATATCACAATTCTCAAGCTTTCTACCCATCGCTAGCACACATCTTCCACCCCTCGGGCCTCCTGTCTTGCAATAAAAGAAATAGAGCCCAACAGGTATGAATCCCTTTAACTTTCTGAATCTAGTCTTATTCACATCTGCTTTACAGTCTAAGTTTCTTATTTCCAGTTTTAGAAGCAAAGATGTTGCTCCTTCTACCCCCAACGGGAGGGTTTATGTCCCTCTGCTTTTGTCTCCTCCCATCTAGTCATGGAGTCCAGCAATTTTTAGTTAAACAAACATTTCCAGTGTGTATCATGTACAAGACTTTGAATTCAAGGTTATGAATACAAAGATGAAGGCCACTGGGCTGGACAACAGATGAGCTAACAGTTGATTCTAAGACACTTTGGTAGCTTCTGTCCTGAGGTGTATAACATACAGTATTATCAAGGCTGCAGGCTTGTTGGAAAAGGCTTATGAGGAATCAATCATTCGTTGAAATTTAAACAGGCAATGAGAATTTGCTGTCTGACAGGCAAGAGTAAGCAACTTTTTCTTTCCCTAGAAGTCCTGCCATAAATTAAACAATTAGCTTTCCTAAACTATTTTCCAACTTTATTTGAGCCCACAGTCCTTTCTACACAGCACAGATTAGTCCAAAGAGAAGATATATGGAGATATTATAACTCTGTTAGGTAAACACAGAGGCTCTTCCTAAGATTCCTTGAGAGAATCATACCAAGTCTGGCTCCTTCTAAAATATCCATTATACTCAAAATTTGTTACTTTTTTTTAACTTAGAAGAAAAAAGAGAACAAAAAAATAGTTACTTTTTAAAATTCATTTTTAAAAATGTATTAAAAATGTCTTACTTCACTATCCTTTTGTCTCTGATGTGGTTCCTATAGGGCTCTGTCATGATACAGAAGCTCAGAGGTCAAATCCTAGTCCAGACTATTATTTCTTCTTCCTGGACCATGGTTTAGTTCATTTTTAGTGTTACCAAAACTAAAAGAAATCAATCTCAATCCCCTTTGGCAAAATAAAAATATTTTTTGACAAGATAATTTGATATATTTTTATTTTATTAGTTGTATTTTATTTCTTTGTCTATTCTATTAAAATATTTTGAATCTTTTCATTCCCTTGCTCAGAAGCATTTGCAGAAGTCACTCAGAGGCCACTGTTCTTCCACTCTGTGTAAATAAGGTCTCCCAGAGGCAAGCATAGAGAGAAGAAAGCCTTGAAAACCAGTGAAGAGAAGACCAAATGATTTCTCCCAAGCATGAAGAGGTCTGAAGTGAGCATGTCTCACGTACAGTTCTGTGGTAGACAGAAAAAGGGAGATAGAGAAGTGGTTGAAGAGGACCGTGTGCTGTATCCAGGAGACCTGGACCCTAGGCACTAGGACTTTGGCCATTCCAGAGATTCAAGGGCCTCGAGAGAGGTACAGAAGTAGCTATAATAAATCACCTGACTGCAAGTTATGAACAACACTAGTTACAAGATGGCTGCAAATTATTTTAAAATACTTCTGTCCAGACAGTATAATAAGCATGAGCATGTTAAAGGTAGGCCCTAGATGCAGTTAATTACTCCATTCAGGAATGAATAGGTCAGTAATCCTGTTAGAATGCAAGGCTGCTAGAATGCTATTAGGAAGCCAAATTCCAGTCAAGGTAACTATAAGAGTTTCCATCATTTTTATCTTTGAAAAACACCAGAGACCTTAATAACTATCTTAATGAATTTTTTAAAATGGATTTCCATTGGTAAAATTAGAGTTCTGTTAATCAGCATAATTATAGCTGGGTTCTCTTTTGGCGAAATGAGCATTTAAAATATGTAGATCTAAAATATTTTAGAAAGAAAGACAACTATCATATGATTTCTCTCATCTATGGAACATAAGAACTAGGATGATCGGTAGGGGAAGAAAGGGATAAAGAAAGGGGGGGTAATCAGAAGGGGGAATGAAACATGAGAGACTATGGACTATGAGAAACAAACTGAGAGCCTCAGAGGGGAGGGGGGTGGGGGAATGGGACAGACTGGTGATGGGTAGTAAGGAGGGCACGTATTGCATGGTGCACTGGGTGTTGTATGCAACTAATGAATCATCGAGCTTTACATCGGAAACCGGGGATGTACTGTATGGTGACTAACATAATATAATAAATCATTAAAAAAATAAAAAATTAAAAAATTAAAATAAAAAAATAAAATAGTTTAGAAAATATCTTACCCTGAATGAGGAGGGTCTGAGACTCTAATTCAAGTCTTATAGTCTGTAACCACAGGAAGGGAACTCAAGGCATGATTACTAAGTGGTTTTGTATTAAGTCAGTGAGTTGGAGAATTCTGACTATTGGGGCAATGACCTTCCTCTAGAACACTGGAGTCTTGTCTCAGTAATACTTACGCAAGATGAGACTGGATCACTTACATGGATAGAGAGTTGGCACTTCATCAAAGATTATAAAACAGTTTATGTGAACTATTTTTTCTTGTCTAAAAAAGTTAATATGGGTGTGTACGTCTGGCAAACTTCATCTGAGACTTGCTTATATGCTTTATCAAGTGTGTGGGGGAGTTGCTGACCCTCACCTATACAAAATTTTGGTTGCTACCACTTGATCCACAGTATGTAAACAACTGGCTTAGGTCAATTAACAACTGGTCACATGTTTGGGGTTTTTTTCTCCCCTGAAAAGAAGTCTTCGTTTGTCCCTTGTCAATTCTAGAGGACCCTGTCATGGCTGTCTTCAAGGGGCAGATGGTGGGAGAGTTTTTTGGGACTCATCTACACATTTAGGTGTACTCATCTAACAGCTTCATTAAAGGAAGCCACTTTTCCTTGCCTACTGGCCTATCAGCCTAGTTCTTGGAATTGGATAGTGCCTAGGATTGTTATTTCAAATGCCAGTCGTAAGGTTTAGATGGCAGTATTCTATGTTTGCAAATATGCATTGATAGTAGTGTTCCAAATCTGGTAAGGTAACTGGGATGCAGGGCACAGGAGGCAGATCCCACAACAGCTACAGGCTCCCATATCTCTGGAGCTAGGAAAAAACCATTCCCCTTCCTATGAGGGAAAACAATTTCTGAGTGGAAAAGAAAATAAATATGTAACTATGAGTATATGAATAAGTGGTTCCTAATAGGATAGGTAGACAATTTCAGAAAATAGCAGATGGCTGGTATGGTAGGCAAAATTCTAAGGTGGCTCCAATAAATGCCAGCCCCCCTAAATACCTTCTTCTAATTATATACACACAAATGCAGGTATTGCTATGAAGGGATTTTACAGATGTAATTATGGTTCCCAGTAAAGTTGACTCTATTTTTCTAACGATTTATTTATTATTTGAGAGAGAGGAAAAGAGAGCACGTGCATGAGCAGGGGTGGAGGGAGGAAGTGGGGGTGCTGAGGCAGAGAATCTTCAAGCAGACTCCCTGCTGAGTGCTGAGCTGGGCAAGAGGCTTGATCCCAGGACCCTGAGATCATGACCTGAACCAAAACCAAGAGTTGGACACTTAACCACCTGAGCCACCCAGGCACCTTCCAATCGTTTGACTTTAAAGTAGAGATTATACAGGAGGGCCTATTAAAACATTATATAAGGAGGTCGTAAATTAGCTGTCTTGTAGCTGAACACACTGGCATCAAAGGTCTTCAAATAAGAGGACTATTACGAGATTCTGGAGATTGTCCCAGTAAACCCCGGATTAATCACAGCAACTACTTACTTACTCACTGACCCAATAAATGTATTTAATGTCTAGAATGAAATAAAAATTAACTATAACATACAATGAATTCATAAGAAATGTACAATTCTATTTTTACTACTGGCCTGGTTATAGGATGAGGTTGCTTCTTTATCATTCACTGAAGATACGATTTAAAAGAGGGTAAGATGTCTCAATAAAATCTAATAAATTACATTCAAAACAATTTATGAGTTACCTAAATAGCTGTTTCTAGGATTAGCCCGTTCCTGATTGTTCAGAGAAAAATTTTCCATTAGCCTCTTGTGTCTCTGCACATTTTACAAGCAAGGCACTAACTGCCCTTTCGTCTCCGACTAGCTTTTCAAAAATGTGTGTGCAGTCATCAGCCTTGAAAAACAGAGCGTCTCCATTTAGAGCAAAGGGCAGATTTTCTCTCTGTTCAGTGTAATAAAGATAATCCTTTCTTCCAGAACAAAGGGCAGGTTTCCTTCTGCCCACTGTAATGTGTAGGCGCATATGTTCTCAGCTGCGATGCAAATGCACTACACATGTAGCAGACACAGACTGATCTGCATCACCCCCAGGTAATTTGGGGAGCTAGGAGTACCAACACAAATGCACTAGACTCGTGCTGCTTTTGTATAATAACTTGCCTCAAGTCCAAGAGTCTCATGACTTTAGCCAGCATCAGTGAAACTGTGGCAGAATAAATGGTTAATTATAGCTTAAAATCTCACATCCTTCGAAGTCCTTGACACTGATTAACTTATAAACGCAACTGACTCATGGCATGCTGTAGGTGTTTCCTAGCTTATAAAAAAAAGAGGTTTTGATAAAAAAAACTAACTAATGTGTTTTTCCTCATTGATTTATATAAAATATGTAATGACTTTTCTACATCAATTTCTAGATGAATGATCTATTTTTTAAAATTAAAATGCATACTTTTATAATCTTCAAAACCTTAACAGAATATTATCTTCTTAAGTCACTTGGTATTTGGCTTCAATCACTTCTCTCACTTTTAATCAACACGAAGAAGAAGAATGAAAGAATGTTATTTGCTCATTTATTTTTAGTGCCAAAATTTTGGGGTTGAAAAAGACATACCTTTTCAAAACTGACCTTGTTGGTTAATTACAAAAATAAAGTATTCTTCCTAATTTTTCTTACTAAGTGCTCTATCGCTCCTTACAAGAATATTATTAATTTTCGCAAGACTTACTGTAGGAAAGTTGTCTCAGAACATTAATGAAAGTGAGAACAAATACGATACAAACTGTGATTTTAAGCAGATACTCTATTCGATGGCTCAGTTCAGTCAGTTTAGCCATGAACTGATCTTTGTAGGTGTAAACACGTTTATTCTACATATAAATTTTTTAAAAATCCTATGTCAGGGGCACCTGGGTGGCTCGGTTGGTTAAGTGTCCGGCTCTTGATTTCAGCTTAGGTCACGATCTCAGGTGCGTCAGATGGAGCCCATGTAGTGCCATGCTCAGTGAGGAGCCTGCTTCTCTCTCCCTCTCCCTCTGTGCCTCCCCACTTTCTCTCTCAAATAAATAAATAAGTCCTTTTAAAAAATAAAAATAAAAATAAAAATCCTAAGTCAGAAATGGATTGTCATGAAGTTGATGACGCTGTAGACATAATAGCTTCAGAACTATTTACTGTATTGAGTCTGGAGCAATGTGGTCAGTTGGTGGTGTATATATGTACTTAGTCCTTCTCTGGAACCAGTTAATGCTGCTAAAAAGCTGGGGAATTGCTTTCAGTGCCAGCTCTGCAATACCTATAGTGTTAAATAACCAGTTCTTTTCTTTTGGTTTGCTTTGTTTTGCCTTCTGAATTGCTCATTACTGAGTCCCCTGGCAACTCTAAAATATAATGGTCTGGGGGAGTTTTTAAGGACAAGAAAAACAAAAACATTTCACCTTTTCAACTAAGTTGAGAAACATCCTAATAGCTCAGTGTAGGTTATATGATATAGACCATAACCTGTGAAGTCACGCAGGTTTGTTTTTGTTTACTGGTTTTGTTTTATGTTTTAGAAGACAGTCTTCTGAAAAAAGAGAGAGAGAGAGAGAGAGAGAGAGTGGGGAGACACAGAGACAGAGAGAGATGGGGGAGGAAAATTACACTTTCTGGAAAGCAAGTATTATTACCTTCTAAAATCATGATAGGTTTCTCCTTTAGCAGACACTTGGTCACTGTTACAGGTGCTTTACTTGCTAGAGAAGATTGATATTGTCCCTGAAAATCTGGGACCTCACCACTGCAGATGTATATTACTGATACCATCAGCATTCCATTTATTGGTCATAGAATAAGCTGTTACCCTTTAGGAAATTTGTAATTAAACTTTTTCTTTTACATCCTTGATAATCCCTAGAAGACTGTGGATTATGGAGAAATGATCAATTATTGAATAAAATATTCCATTGGTTTTAAATTCTCTAGAGTCTTAGGAATAGCCCTTTCTTCCACAGCCTGAAAAAGATGTATAAACCTATAAGAAAAGTGGTACTCTTTGGAGCAGATAGTCTGAAGGAGGTGGAGAAGGTCTGTCAGCTGTAAAGACTTCAAATCCTTTTCTGCCTTTTTTTTTTTTTTCCAGGGTGAGGAGATGATGATGAGTAAATGAACTATTAGCACATAAGACTTATCATGGCATCTTTTACAGCTCTGGGGAGTTTGAGCCTTCATCACTGTCTTATTCCACCCTTCTTTTACAGCAAGGAGGAGAAGGACATTTTTGGAAATAAGCTACCAGAGTATTTCTTTTATAGGAACTCCAAACTATGAATCCCCATCAATCACTCGGGTGTGGTGCTAATGAGGTCAAGTCTATGAATTCAGGCTCACCTGAGCCAGTTATTTGGCAGCAGATCACCTCACTATTTGTCACTAGAAACTTTGTTAAAAATTGCAATTTTTGAATTTAAATTTAAAAAAAAATGTGATTTTTCATTTACTTAGTAGTTTAACTATATTTGTGGTTACCCATTGTCTCCCATTATGCATGGTCACGATAGTATAATAGTGATGGCGGTAACCATGATCCCAACTACATGGGATTTATTTTATATATTTATGTATGTATTTATTTTATTTTGAGAGAGAGAGTGCATGAGCAGTGGGAGGGGCATGGGTAGAGGGAGAAAGAGAATCTCAAGCAGACTCTGTGCTGAGAGCGGAGCCCAATGGGGGGCTCAATCTCACGGACCCTGAGATCATGACCTGAGCTGAAATCAAGAGTCGGTCACTTAACAGACTGGACCACCCAGGCGCCCCCAACTACATGGAACTTATAATGAGGGAGAAAGAAGCAAATGAGCATGCAAACAAAATAATGGGCAGCTGAGCTAGAAATAATTTAGTAAACAAACAAAATGATATGACAGAGGATAATGAAGAGGGATACCTGGACCTACATAAGACAGAATAACCTGAGAAGTCCTTTCTAGGGAGTCTATGTTTAAGTTGAAACTTCAAGGATGTGAAGGACGCAGCTATGGGAAGAGCAGGATATTGTAGGGAAGTGTGTTCCAGACAGGGAAAAAGAGCTTGCTGTGTTAAGAGAAATTAAAAGGGGGACAAGGTGACTTCCATGGGTTGAGCATAAAAGGAAGTGAATTGAAATGACGTTGGAGAGGGGAGCATAAGCCCAATTATCTTGAGTCTAGCAGACCATGAAGAAAGTTTTGGAATTTAAGTTCAATAAGGAAACTGATGGACCTTTAAGTAGACCCTCTGTGCTAAAAGGATGAGTACTAAGAGTAGAAGTCAGAAGTCACAGGAGACTGCTGTTGATGTATACTTATCGACCCCCATGGATCTTCTCTCCACCATTTTTCACACTCTCCCAGGCCCTGGGGGTTGACTATAAGATCTGCAACACCCAGGAGCATCCCCTTCCTTACAGCTTCCAGTTCTACTTGGCCAAAGGAGAATGTGGGCAGGAAATGAGAGAGGGGGAGAGGAGTAAGATCAAGGCATTTATTCCCCTCGCTTATTCTCTACTAGGCTGCCACACCTGGCTATGGCCCTCTATTGGAGGCCAATGTACCTGCCCTATGACCCTCATCACTCAACTCCCCGTCCAGGTTCCAATAATACGTTCTCAACATTTGTCCCCTTGTTACTAGTCTTGGGGTACTGTACTGTCCCTTGTTGTCTGTGTATAAACCCTACCATAGCTTTGCAAATAATCCCTTTAGTTCAATTCCTTGCTCCAATTACAAAGCACGAATGTCCCACATTTCTAAGCAGAAACCTATATCCCCAGTCTATTACAGTATTTCAGGCAAGAGATAACGATGTCATGGTCCGAGAGAGAGGTTCTGAAGATAGAGTTAGATTGATCTGAGAATGCATTTTGGAGTTAGAATCATAGGATTTGTTGAAAGACATGAAGTGAGATGCCAGAAAAGGGAGGACAAATCCAGGATGATTCCATCTGACTGGATGATTCCATCTGAAACAAGTGAGTCAATGGTAATAGCACTAAGCTTCTAAGGTAATAGCTTCTGAGTCAATGGTAATAGCACTTGCTTCTAAGGGAAAACTGGAAGTGGAGTAAGTTTGGAATATAGGAAAAGATCAAGAAAATGTCAGTTTAAGGGGCTGTTGAGATATCCATGTAAGTATACATCCCAGTTAAATAAATAACCTGGGATTTCAGAGGAGGTCAGGACTATAAGTTTTGAATTCTTCACCTCGACAGTGGTATCCAAAGCCTCATGACTGATTGCAGTCAGAGAGAAGGCTGAGATCTGATTGCTGGGTCAAGGAGAAAAGATGACACCAGCAACTGAGAATAAGGAGTAGCCAGTGAGGTTTCGCGAGAAAGGTTATCATGAAAGCCCAAAGGAAAAACGTTAGAAGAATGTTAGAATAGGTCAACAGATGCAGGTGGTTTGAATCTGATAAGAATGAACAGTATTCATTGGATTTTGTTGGTAATTTTGACATTAGTTTCTGTTGCATATTTTCACCAGACTGCAGTAATTTAAAGAGGGACTAGGGAAAAGGAAGTAGAAATATCATTTGCAAGTAATGCTCTTGGTAAATTTATGAAAGCGAGGAAAGAAGTGGACAGTTGGTATGTGAGAAAAAAGGATGATTCTTTTTGTTGTTTTTTAAGATGGGATAAGTTTGAATGAGGATGATTTCAGAATACCTAAGGAGGAACTCATGCTGACAGAGAAGCAAAGAGATGAGTAGCAAAATCTTTGAAAAGTTGAGAGAGATCTAGAGCAGGAGAGGAGGGAATGGCCTTTTTTTTAAAAGTAATTAAAAAAAAAAAACTGGGGGCGCCTTGGTGGCTCAGTCGGTTAAGCAGCTGCCTTCAGCTCAGGTCATGATCCCAGGGTCCTGGGATCAAGCCCGACATGGGGCTCCCTGCTCAGCGGAGAACCTGCTTCTCCCTCTCCCTCTGCCTGCCGCTCTGCCTACTTGTGCTTTCGCTCTGTCAAATAAATAAATAAATAAATAAATAAATACGAATCTTTTTAAAAAAGAATCTTTTAAAAAATTATTTGTCCAAAGCACATAGGGCAATTTTCAGATATTATAGTAAAGAGAATTACATAGTATATGTCTTAAAACAACCATTACCATAAAGTTACGAAATGATGGGATGAACAACAAAGAGTCCACAGGAGCAATGATCAGAAGACATTTTCTTTTTCTGCAAGTGCAGTATGATCTTAGAATTGATATATAGCACTAGGAAAGCTACATTTGTTGTTCCATGCCCTTCCCTAAGCAATAAAACAAATAACATTAATTTTTCCTTAGTGTTCCAAGGCACAGATATCCACAAAGCATTACATGTTTTCAATAATTGTGCTATGTTCCTCATTCCAACTTTTACTACTTCATTTTTCTATCTGCACCATTTAGTTTTACATTTATCTCAGAGCATACTCTAATTTTATTTTAAAAAGCGCTCAAAAAAGCTGCAAAAGAAAAAGGCAGCATAACACAAATATTGTTTTAAACGGCTATCTCAACATCAAAAAATTCAAAGAGCCTTTCTTGATACGAATACGTTATTGAGAGAGAAGAACTGGTCTCCAATGGGGAGACTTCAACCCGAAAGTGGTATGAAGCTCAGGGGCATGTCTTTACAGGCGGGCTTATTAAGTGACGATGAGGAAGTTATCAAACCTGTACAATGATTGGCGCTTATTACAAAGGGAGTTTCCAGACAGCAGGAGATTGGTTAAAAGTGATTATCTTGTATCATTTTCGGGAGACAACTTAGGTTTCCTTTACAATTATTAGAGGCATTTGCAAGAAATAACCTAAATTAGATCTCACATTCATGAAATAAGTTAGATTAAGTTTTGTTTATGTGGCTCAACTGGTTTTGCCTGCTTGAGAAATTTTCGAGTTTGGTCTCCATCTTTTTTTGTTTGAATATTTATAAATTAAAGCTTATTGACATGACCAACTATTTACTCTTTCTAATGGCCATTTTGCTAAAAAAGTGGACCCCAAATTTTGTTTCCCAAATGTTTGTTTTCTGTAGTATCAATTACTTTGTATCTCATCTTTGGAAAAAATATCAAATATCCATAAGCAGGCTGTTTGAAATTTCATAATCCCAATCAATGTGATTAAGGAATGAAAATTAACTGAATTTGCACTTAAGATGAATGGCGATATACAGATGCAGCTAGATTATACCCTTTCACAAAATAATATATCATAAATTTATCTGACATCTTTGGAAAGTATTTTCTGAGGTCATTTTCCAGCAGCATAGCACAGGTGAGGGAATACAGACCTGGAGGCAGGTGACCTGGATCTAAATCCCAATTGCCACACCTATGAATCATATAATAATAGACCAATAAAAATACTCAAATCAAAATATTGTTTAAAGTACTAAAAGAAATCATGTAACAAAAAATAGCACAGTTTTCAGCCCGTATGTGCTTTATTTTCATTTTCCTTAGCCTCTATTTCCAGCTTCTAGTTTTTTTTTTAATTACTTTTTTTTTATTCTGGTAAAAAACACAACATAAAATTTGTCATCTTAACCATTTTTAAGTGCACACTTCATTAATGTTAATAGTAGTGTTAGGATTAATCACATCATTGTGAAACAGATCTCCAGAACTGTTATATCCTACAAGTTTGAAATGCTACACCCATTAAACAAGAATGGCCCTTACCCCGTCCCCCTCCCCCCACTCCCAGGTAACTGCCATAAATTTGTATAAATTTGACTACTTTAGAAACCTCATATGTGGAATCACATAGTACTTATGTTTTTTTGACTGATAACTTTACTTAGAATCATGTGTTGAAGATTTATTCATGTTGTACCATGTTATAGGATTTCCTTTCTTCTTAAGGCTAGATTATACTCTGTTGTATATATATTCCACATTTTGTTATGCATTCATCCATCAATGGATATTTGGGTTGCTCTCCCCTCTTGGCTATTGTAAATAGTGCTGCTATGAACACAGGTGTGCAGATACCTTTTTGAAACTCTGTTTTCAATTTTTTGGGATACATGGACAGAAGTGGCATTGTTGGATCATATGGTAGTTCTATTATCAATTCTTTAAGGGGCCTCGATACTGTTCCCCATTGCAGTTGAACCATTTTAAAATCCCATCCATCAGAGCACAAGGATTCCATTTTCTCCATATCCTCACCAATACTTCTTATTTTCTGTTTTGTTCTACAATAGCCATCCTAATGGATATGAGGTGATAACCTCATGTAGTTTTCATTATATCTATCTGATGATCACTGATGCTGGATATCTCTCCATATCCTTGCTGGCTGTTCATATATCTTTGGAGAAATGTTTTTGCCTATTTTTAAGTGGTTTATTTGATTTTTTGTTGTTGTTGAGTTGTAGGTCTTCTTTATATATTCTAAATGTTAACCTCTTATTAGATATATAATTTGCAAATATTTTCTCCCATTCTGTAGGCTGCCTTCAATTCTATTGATTGCTTCCTTTTAATGTACAAAAATTCTTAAGTTTGATGTAGTCCCACTATTCTATTTTTGCTTTTGTCACCTGTAGTTTTGCTGTCAGATTCAAGATATCATTGCTAAGTTCAATGTTATGAAATTTTCCTCGCATTTTTTTCTTCCAGGCATTTTAGAGTTTTAAGTCTTACATTTTGGTCTTTAGTTCATTTTGAGATTTTTTTTGTTTGTTTGTTTATGGCATAAGATAGTGGTCCAACTTCATTCTTTTTCATGCAGATACCCAATTTTCCCAACAAAATCTGTTGAGGAGACTTTCCCCACTGAGGGATCTTAGCACTAATGTCAAAGATCATTTGATCATACACACAAAGATAATTTCATTGCTCTCTATTCTATTCCATTTTTGTGTCTTTAGTACAACAGTTTTTTGTTTACTATAGCTTTATAATATGTGTTGAAATCAAGAAGTATAAGTCCTCCAACTTTATTTCTCTTTATCAAACTTGTTTTGGCTATTTGGGATCCCTTGATATTTCATATAAATTTTAGGATGAATTTTTCTATTTCTGTAAAACATGCCATTGGGATTTTGATAGAGATTACATTAAATCTATAGAATGGAGTACCTGGGTGGCTCAGCCAGTTAAGCGTCTGCCTTTGGCTCAGGTCATGATCCCAGAGTCCTGGGAATGAGCCCTGAATCAGGCTCCTTACCCAGTGGGGAGTCTGATTCTCCCTCTACTCCTCCCCCACCCATCCCCACTGGTGCTTGTCCTCTCTCTCTCTCTCTCACTCTCCCTCTGTCAAATAAATAAATAAAATCTTTAAAAAAATCTATAGATTGCTTTGGGTGGTATGGACATTTTAACAATATTAAGTCTTTCAATCCATATGAGATATCTTTCCATTTATTGTTTCTTTGTAAATTTCTTTCAGTAATGTTTGTAGTTTTCAGTGTACAAGTCTTTCACCTCCTTGGTTAATGATATTCTTAAGTATTTTATTGTTATTAATGCTATTGTAAGTGGGATTATTTTATTTTCCTTATAAGACAGATTGTTGTTAGTGTATAGAAACACAAGTGATTTTGTATGTTGATTTTGTATCCTGAAACTTTGCTGAATCTGTTAATTAGTTCTAACAGTTGTGTGGGTGTGTGGGTGAAATCTTTAGGGTTTTTATTACATAAGATGCTATTTGCGAACAGAAATAATTTCTTCCTTTCCACTTTGGATACCTTTTATTTCTTTTTCTTGCCTAACTGCTCTGGCTAGGACTTCCAATACCATATTGAATAAAAGTGGTCAGAATGGGCATTTTTGCCTTGATTTTTGAGGAAATGCTTTCAGCATTTCACCAGTCAGTATCATGTTAGCTGTGGGCTTTTCATAAATGGCCTTTATGAAGTGGTTTCCTTTTGTTCCTAGTTTGTGTTTTTATCATAAAAGGGTGTTGAATCTTGTTAAATGCTTCTTTCTCTGTCAATTCAGAGGATCATATGATTTTTAGCCTTCATTCTGTTAATATGGCACATCACAGGGGTTGATTTTCATATGTTGAACCGTCCTTGCATTCCTAGAATAAATTACACTTTGTCATGTGTCTAATTCCTTTCATGTGCTATTGAATTCTCCTTGTTAGCATTTTGGTGAGGATTTTACATTAATATTCATCAGAAATACTGGTCAGCAGCCTTTTTTATTAGAGTATCTTTGTCTGACTTTGATAACCGGGTAATGTTGGCCTAATAGAATGAATGAGCTTGTTAAGTATTCCTTCTTTTGTTTTTTGGATTGGCGTATTAAGGTGTTTTGGGATTGGCACTAATTCTTCTTTAAATGTTTGGTAGAATTCTCCAGTAAGGCCATCTGATTCAGGACTTTTCTTTGTGGGGATATTATAGATTATTGAATCAAACTCACTACTTGCTATTGATCTGTTCAGATTTTCTATTTCTTCATGACTCAGTCTTGGTAGATTGCATGTTTCTAGGAATTTGTCCATTTCTTCCAGTTTCTCTAATTTGTTGGAGTACAATTGTTCATTGTAGTCCCATAATCCTTTTTATTTCTGTGGCACCAGTTGTAAATGTCTTGTCGTTCATTTTTTTATTTTAGTTATTTGGAGTCTTATCTTTTTCTTAGTCTAGCTAAAGGCTTGTCAATTTTGTTTATCTTTTCAAAAAAACTAATTCTTGGTTTTGTTTTCTATTGTTCTTCTATTCTCTATGTCAGTTATCTCTGTGCTCTAGTCTTATTTCTTTCCTTTTGCTAACGTTGAGGTTAATTTCTTTCTTCTGGTTTCTTGATATGTAAAGTTACGTTGTTGCTTTGAGATCTTCTTTTTAAATGTAGCATTTATAGCTATAAACTTCCCCTTTAGCACTGCTTTCAGAGAATCACATAAGTTTTGGTATTTTGTGTTTTCATTTACACTTGTTTCAAGGTATTTTCTAATTTCCCATCTGACCTCCTCTTTGACTTGTTGGTTGTTTTAAGAGTGTATTGTTTAATTTCCACATATTTGTAATTTTTCTAGTTTTCCTTATGCTATTGATTTCTTGTTTTATTCCACTGTCATCCAAAAAAGATGCTTTATATGATTTCAATTTTCTTCAATTTGTTAAGACTTGTTTTGTGTCTTAACATGTGGTCTATCATGAAGAATATGACATCTGCACTTGAGAAGAATGTATATTCTGCTGTTGTTGGGTGGAGTGTTCAGTAAAGTTTAGATGGTCTATAGTGTTGTTCAAGGCTTCCATTTCCTTACTGATTTTCTGTCTGGTTGTGTTACCCATTATAGAAGCCTGCTACTATTATGTTCCTTTCTATTTCTCTCTTCAGTTTTATCAAAGTTTGCTTAAGAGCTCTGAAGTTTGGTGCATAAATATTTATAATTATTATCTTATTGGTGAAGTGACACATTTATCATTATATAATGTCCTTCTTTGTCTCTTATAAAGCTTTTGATTTAAAGTCTAATTTGTCCATATTAGCATAGCTACCCTCCTGCCTTTTATTACCATTCTCATGGAATATCTTTTTCCATCCTTCTACTTTCAACCTATGTATATCTTTATATCTAAAGTGAGTCTCTTATAGATAGCATAGAGTTTAATTCTGTTTTTTTTTCTAATTCATTCAATCTACGTCTTCTGATTGGAGAGTTAATCTATTCACATTTAAAGTAACTACTACCCTTATTGACTTCTTCTGTGTTTCACTGATTTTTTTGCAGTGACATGCTTTCTTCCCTTCTCACTTCCTTGTGTATTTTATAGATAATTTCTTTGTGGTTACTACTGCAATTACATAAAATATCTTAAAGTTATAACATTTTATTTCATACTGTTAACTTCAATCACATACAAAAACTCTATTCATTTGTAGCTCCACCACTCCCAGTTTTTATTACTGCTACCACAAATTTTATCTTAATATATTGTGTATCCATTAACATAAATATATATATGTGTTTTGTTTTTGTCATTTAAATTTTTTGCGCCAAGGTTACAATGGTACAGGTTACTACATTTGTCCACGTCTTTACCTTTACTGGAGAACCTTGTATTTATGTATGGTTTCATGTTTTCCTGTTTACCATCCTTTCATTTTAATTTGATTGACCCATTTTAGCATTTCTTTAGAGCAGGTCTAATGGTGATGAGCTCCCTCAGCTTTTCTTTATCTGAGAAAGACTTAATTTTTACTTTATTTATTTATTTTTTAAAGATTTTATTTATTTATTCGACAGAGATAGAGACAGCCAGTGAGAGAGGGAACACAAGCAGGGGGAGTGGGAGAGGAAGAAGCAGGCTTATAGCGGAGGAGCCTGATGTGGGGCTCGATCCCATAATGCCGGGATCACGCCCTGAGCCGAAGGCAGATGCTTAACCGCTGTGCCACCCAGGTGCCCCAATTTTTACTTTATTTTTAAGGGACAGTTTGCTATAGACAGTATTCTTGTTTGACAGTTTTTTCTCTTTCAACATTTTGAATATATCATCCCTCTCTTTTTGCTTGCAAAGTTTCTGCTGAGAAATCCTCTGATAATCATATGGAGGCTTCCTTGCATGTATAAACTTATTCTGGGTACTAATAAATTGTGCTTAATAACTCAAGTTCTGATGAATCAGGTCAGTAGCCCTACTGCATTGGGGCAATAAGTAATAGGAGGCTAGGAACAATGCACTGGAAGTCTTTTGCTTTTATGGATAGAGGCAGAAAATATGGCAGAGATACTTCCCTCTCCCTTTAAGTTTGTTAATTTAAAATGGGATTAGCGTTTTTAGTTTTCAGAGACCATAATTGCTTGGTTTATTGAGGGCCAGTTAACTCATGTGTAAAGGAAGCTTATAAGGTGTTTAAGCAAGGAAGAAATTCTCTACTAGTTATTTAGGTTATTATATTTGCAGCTTTACATTTAATCTATGGCCACCAAATGGAAGTGAAGGCAAGGAAGCTTTAACTTTTACAGATATTTAAATTCCTGAAATTTATGCTGGGTTTATGCAGACTTTATGGCTACAGCACTCTTCTCAAGACCATCAGTACCTTCCAATAACATCACTCTTTGTATTAATCAACCCAGGCAGAAGAGTTTTAAATAGTAACTTGATTAGAAATTGATAGCCTATCAATTCTAATATATTATCTAGATATAACAGAACTGAAAGTTTTTCTCTCAGGCTAACAGGCTTTTTGATATGCATCACTTTGTTTGAAATAATTAATAAAGTCAGCTCCTCACTGATGATGTGCCAACAGTATGACCACATGGGGGGAATCTACTGTCTTACATTATTTTACCATAAACAAGATAGTTGCTTATGATTATAGATATTGTTGAATTTGTAAATCCCTTAGCAACAGGCTTGTAAGTCAATTGTTTTTATAAAACTGTGGAAACATCTTAACCAACAATGAATTTATATCAATTAGAAATATATTGTGTCCCCACCCCACCCCCAACTTCTAAGATCACTTTGGTCTGCCCAAGATCTAGCTCCAGAAATTTTCATGTTTAATTTTTAGTCATATTTTGGCAAAACAGAGACACTCACATGGTTGCCAAGCTGGGCCAGATGGAAAAGTTGATCTGATGGCATTGCAGCTTGAATATCCTCACTTCCAAGTGTTTTGCTAATCTTCCCTATGTCCCAACCCACTCACTCTCTGCATACAAAATCACACCAGAATGTGTGCCTCTTCATGAAGGACCCTCAAATTGGTAATGCAATCTCCACATGTCAGTGGAGCTTTATTGCTGAATGCCCTAGTATAAATACCAGGAATTAATCATGTGAAACAGACCAAAAAAAAAAAAATCTTAAGAATGATTCATTCAATTCATATGGCCTGGTAGAGATAAAGAAATTTTAAAATACATTTTAGTAGATTCTTTACCTTTTCATTGACATTGTCCTTTGATAGATACAACTCAAATATCTATAAAGCTTACACACTCAAGTTTGTTTCTGGTATGAAAACTCATTTGGGACTTGCAATGCATTTTAAAACAATAAACATTGAAATAAAAAAAAATATTTCAGCTGAGTATATTATTAAATCACATAAATATATCTGTAGAATTTTGCCAAAGTTCCTTAGAAAATGGATTGAATAATACTTATTACTGTTTTTAGTAAAACTCTCAGAAATATAATTTTCCAAAAGTAAAAATTTCCTTCCCTCTAAAATCTTGGAAAGTTTTTAAAAAGTGATCATTCACAGGCACACTTTAAAGACACATCTTAAAAAATCCATTTTCACTAGATAACTCCCCATAGACTGTATTGACTTTAGAGGGTTTCTGAGTGCTTGCCTTGGAAATGTGTGTCATTGGAGTAGGGATGAATTTAAAAGTCAATACGAGTTTGGAATCTTATGCTAAATTAATTTTATAAAATTTATTTTTTATTTTTCCTGTTAAAAGGTATGACTATCCTTTTCCTTTCCTTTTTCATTTCCATTATTACTAAAAATACTAAACCAGTGATTGTCAGAATTCATTCCCTTCTTGTCATCAAAGCTTTAAGCTTTTATCTATAACTAGCACCACTTCAGATTCTTTTGTAGTAGGTAAGCAAAATATTTAACAGAAGACAAATCTTTCTTTAAGAACAGTCTTATTCAATGTTAGGATCTTTCTCATATATATCTACAGTAGAGTAAAGATATCTTGGATTCTAACTCTAATATTTAGGATCTGTCAAAATATTTATTTTCCATCATTCTCAATAGAATGGTCTGCCTTCAATGGTTACCACACTTGGGTGTCATTTGGCACACAAGCGACATTTTAAAGATTTATTTTAGAGATAGGAAAAAAAAAAGAGAGCCTGTGTATGCACGAGTTGGGGGAGGGGCAGAGGGAGAGAATCTTCAAGCACATTCCCCGCTAAGCATAGAGCCTGATGCAGCGCCAATCACATGACTCATGAGATCACCACCTGAGCCGAAATCAAGAGTCAGTCACTCCACTGACTGAGCCACCCAGGAGCTTCTCAAGATGGCTTTTTCTATCCATTACAATTCATCACGATCTTACAGAACCCATACAATCAAGTAAGTTTATTGGTGGCTCCATTTCTTGTGAAGGGCTTTGCTCTCCAGAGATATAGTATATGTCAAATGTTCTGGTTAGTAAGATAAGAAAATAATCTTGCTCATAAATGAACTAATATTTGTTGAGGACTGTATATATATATAACATATATTATATATATATTACTGTATATATATATTATATATATATTATGTATATATTTTACTAAGTATGTTATTGTATACTAAAAATAGATGACAAAAGAATAAAAAATGTTGTCCTGATCCTATTGTAACTTCTTGGCAGGACATACACAAATAAGCAGAGAACAAACTCCTGCCCTAGGGGGCAATACATTCTCAGGCAAGACAGCTGTGGAAAACAACCAAAGAGCAACATGAGACATGATCAAACAATGCTTCTCAGATTTTAATGTGCTTAGACTCACCTTGGAATCTTGTTAAAATGCAGAGTCACGCTGAGTAGATCTGGAATGAAATCTGCACTTCCACACGTCTAAAGTTCTCAGGTGTTCCTGGATGTTGCTGACTCCTGCACATTAGTCTGAGTAGCAAAGAGATAGTAGGCTCCTAAGTAGGCTCTGTCACTAGCCACTGAGCTAGTTAATTCATCCCCCTGGATTTCATCTATCATATGTGGAAGAATGTGATAAATAAAATAAACCCTTCTCTAATGCTCCTTGCAGCTCTAACACTTTGATCTTCTATGAGTTTATATTTATGTATTTTCCCCTTTCTCCTTCAACACTTATTTTCTCATTCAAAATGTATTTAAAGCAATTCTAACTGGGTTCTTTTAAATAGCAGAAGAGGCAGAAGAGATGATAATCCATCTTGCTTTCTTTTTTTTTTTTTTTTTAAAGATTTTATTTATTTATTTGACAGAGATAGAGACAGCTAGCGAGAGAGGGAACACAAGCAGGGGGAGTGGGAGAGGAAGAAGCAGGCTCCTAGCGGAGGAGCCTGATGTGGGGCTCAATCCCAGAACGCCGGGATCACGCCCTGAGCCGAAGACAGGCACTTAACCGCTGTGCCACCCAGGTGCCCCTCCATCTTGCTTTCTAAATTAATGGCTCCTCTGCTTCCCCAATGTATCCCACCATTTAAATAATTATTAGGTGATTTTATAAACTTCGTCCTCTTCAAATAATTCATGTATTGTGTACAAATTGTCTTTTGATATTTCCATTTTTATATTTTCCTTTTCTCTACTCCATTCACTTTTCTACAATAAGAAAACAAAAGTTTGAATGTTTTTATCCACCACGTGGACTTCTAATATCCTTTTCTAAACAGGAATTGGCATTCCACAAGGTGTGTAAAAAACCAATACCATGCAGTTTTGAACTCAAAGACAAAAGTTTTTAGTCTAATATTTTACTAGAAATAGTTGTGTCATGAAATCTTGTGTTGAAAATTCTTGGCCACAAAGGTGGAAACATGTAATTCAAGAAGCTCATAAAGATTTTCCTTCTATGTCCCCTCTCCTTTACAGTTGCCTCTCAGGTACTTCTTATCTGCCATCAGTAAGCAACTGTGGTCTACAAGGCATTGAGAATATAGTGAGCAAAGGAAAGCATTGCCATCCATGTTTTGCACACCAATTAAGAGTTGCAAATGTCTTAACAAAGTTCAGTTATAATTGTGAAATTGCCTTTTCCATCTGTTTATATAAATAAAACTGTTAGAGTTGGAAATTTTTAGATTGCCTAACAAAAAGATAAGGTTTTTTTTTAAAAAAAAAACAACAAAAAAGACTTGATCTTCCTAAAATAGTACAAGTCTTTCATTTAAGACTTTTAAAATTCTTCTGTTTTTCTGTGAAAATTTATAGAGATAGAAAACAAAATTTATGATCTTCAAGAGCTATCTTTCCATTGGCAAAAAAAAATGAGTGTTTCTTGAATTTTCTACCACCAAAATTATTGTACTTATATTTCTCAAAATATCTGTAGAAAGTAGTACTCTTTAAAATAAAAATATTATCTACATAAAGAAATCCAAACAAATGGTATTGGTTGCTGGCTCACTGGGAGAGACCAAGTGGCTATCAGTTACAAGACCTAACTTATGGAATAAACAGTTCTGGGTCTAGACTTTAATATCTAGATCAGACATCTAAATATCAGTAACAATGGCAGATTTGCCTTTCTAGAGCAGAGGTCTGTTTTCAAATCTTACAGGACCCCAAGAATATAACTGTCCAAAAGAATAAAGTATGTGTTCGGGCATAACTAGTACACTTTCTCTCTCACGGAAGCCATTTGGAACAAATCTCATTATGGTCAGAAAGTTGCTCACTGAGCAGAGAATCAGATGAAGGGAAATTAAGGAATTATTAAATATTTACTGTCTTTTACATCATATCTTGATGGATCTATCACCATAGTATTAAGGAAGGGCCAACAAAGCTGACAAACTACTGAAAGTTGAATAGGTATAATCTAATGCATGGTCCCACAGGTAGTGGAAAAAGAAGGATTAACAAGGAGACAGTTTCACTGCAGTAGGAGGTCATTACGTTCCCCAGGCTAAAGACAGGCAAAAGGAGAAGGCAAATGTATAGAGTCTACTGGGACAGCTGGCCAAAAACTGGAACCACAGTCAGTCTATCCAGTGGGGAAGCTGGTGCCTTGGAAGAGCAACCACTGCCTGAGAGAATATCCTAGGTAGAAAGGGAGTGGGGGGAAATACCCTGAGTTCTCTTTTCCTCTCACCTGCCAATCTCCTGGCAATGCTTTTGAATGGATTCTCATTCCATTTTTTTTCTTTACTTTTTTGGAAGATATTCACTCTATCTCTATTCTTTTGGTGGCTTCTCTAGAAACTTTAACATGCATACTCTACTTATCAAATTCTAAAATTAGTATTTTTTACCCTTTTCCGAAGAGTATGATTATATTCACTACTTCAGGCTTCCAGGTTATTATTTTTATGTAATTTAAGATATTTTTAACCTCACACAACATTGCCATTATTGTTACATACAGGAGTAATAATAATCATAACACACTTACTATGTTCCAGATATTTTCCACATACTTTACTATACTATGTCATGTAATAACCCTTGGGGAAATAGTATTATCATCAGCATTTTATAAAAGAGAAAAGAAGGACTCACTGAGGTTAATTAACTTTCCCTTGATCATACCAATTAAATGCAGAGTCAGGTGTCCAGTGCAGACTGTTGGCTTTAGAGTCCAAGTTTATAATCACTCTGTAGAGCTTCTGCCTATAAATGTTTCCTTAGATGTCCCAACAAATTCACAAATTCCTCAGTTTTGTAATATCTAATGCCTCAGCCCATCTATCTGGAAACATTTTTTCTGTCTAAAATTCCTTTAATGTGGATTTATTGGTGGAAACCTCCGTTTTTTATTATAAAATTCTTTTATGTTTCTTTCATTTTTGAAAAAGAAAATACTGGCTACAGAATTTTAGGCTAACAGTTATTGTCACTTAGCGCATTAAAATCATTATTCCAGTGTGTTTTTGTTTTTTTCTGTAAAGACGTCTTATGTGAGTCTAATTATTGCTCCTTTGTCAATAACTGGAAATTCCCTGTGGTGGCTTTAAATGTTTGGCTTTTTGCCTTTGGTGTTTTTAAATTTTACTATCATGTGCTTTTGTGTAGATTTCATTTGTCATTTTAGTTATTTACATTTATATCATATTTTTTTTAATTTAAAAATCATTAGGCTTCTTGAATCTGGATTTGGCATCTTGCAAATTCTGGGATATTCTCAGCCCTTAAACCTGTAGATAATACCTGCACCCAACTCTACCTAACTTCTCCATCTGAAACTCTTAAGTCTTAAACTTTCTGTGTCTTTAATCTTTCCATCATACTTTCTATCCTTTGACTACTCTGGGTTGAATTCTGCATATTTTCCTCAGTTTTTAAATGTGACTTAATAAAATTCTATTCCTATTTCTAGGAATTCTTTTGATTCTCCCCCTAATCTTCTTGCTTCTTTATGATTATTTTAAAGTTGTTTCTACTTTTATAAAATGCTCATAATTCCCACGGATGGTGTATTTGCAGGCCAGATTTTGCTGTTGGGAATTTCTTCTGGTGTTGTTAATGGTGCCTTCTTTCTTTATATGTTTTTGTGATTTTATTTCACTATGAGGTGCTCTCATAGTACACTTTGTATGTTGCATATGGAAATACTTTGAAGCCTGGGAAGTTTTTCTCCAGAACAGGTTGGCATTTGGTTCTGTAGGTACAGTCCAGGCTCACTAAGCCAAATTTATAGCTTTCGTTTGTGTGTGTGCCACTGGGGGAGTGTGAATTCAGGTTGTCATCCTCTGAGAAGACAGGTTTATCATTACGTGTTCTCAAGGGAATATTTTTCTTCCTTCTGCTCAGGAGAAATAAGACAATGAAGGCATTTCCCTTGAAGTTCTTTGTGGCAGAATGGGGTTATTTCTAGTTTTCCCTCATCTTTGGGCTATGGCCCTTTTGGAGTGTGAGAATTATTGAGGGAGGAGAGTCTGATGACTTCTATCATAAAACTCTACAAAGTATATGAAAACGTGTTTATGCTCACTCAGTTCGGAAAAAAAAATAATTTCAAAACCTCTCTGTGTTCCCACTTTCACTCAGGCCCTGGCCTTAGTACTCCTTCTTTTCTTGCAAACATACAGATACATTCAGAAGATATTTTTCATATTATATATAAAAGATACAGTTGTTTTTCAGAAGCATTAGTCTATCAATATACTCCATCATGTTTATGAAAATGGAAGAGAACATACTTCTCTCAGACACTAATACCAGTTGCATTATAGCCAAAAGAACTATGAGTCAGTCCATGACTGACAAACAATTGTTTCTATTTATTTATAATGTACCCGTGATAAATTGACTTTCAGAGTTTCTCAAATAACTAGCATTTTTATGTATTTCCAACTTATTAAAAGAATGCTTTATCCGTCCATCCTCTTCATCTCCTAATTTACTCATCTTCAAAAAAATCAGATGCAAACTACCCATCTTCAACATACTTGGACAAATTCTAAATTCAAAAACATATATTGGTATGCCCTGGCAAATTTTAGAATATAGATGAATGGTATACTAGGGTAAAAAAAAAAAAAAAATGCCGCCCCTATATTTAAATTCTTTAGAAGACTCCTTAGAGGACATTTATAATCACTAAATAGTTTGCAAATCTACAAATTGATGAATACTAGCATTATGGAGTTTTTATGTGATTTCTTTTCAAGTTACCATTTCTGCTAAGAATGAGATATTTCCTGTGCCTATCATTACGTAACACAATAGGCATCAACTTTTACTAAGTGTTCACCGTCAATGAACAAAAACTGTTATTATTTACACATATAATTTATAATAGGACTTCATTTTTCAGGCAATTACTACTCATAAAGGCGAAATTTTATGCTGAATAGACTATCATAAAATTTATTTAAATGTACATCTGGACTGGAAAAGAAGAGACCAAAGATGGTAAGAAAGTATAATTCACAAAAGCTTCCAGGCTCTGAAGCCAGTAATTGCCCTGAGGACATCTGCCTGGCCCTAGGAGCTTGGACGTTGTGAGTTTAACAGGAGGAGCACTGAAGACAGGGGACAAAACCTAGGGCCAGCACACATTTGGAAGTCTGACTAATCAGTAAAATGAAGAGCTAGGAAAGAACCCCTCCACCAGTGTCACTGTAAAATAGGGGAAGACTACAGTTTACTGAAGGATCTCAAATGCCCTCATCTCCGTTCACTTTCAAATGGGACCAGAGCTCAGAAATTGCCTGGGTTTGGAATTCCGCTATACCACTTAGTTGTACAAGTTACTCAAACTTTGCGCAAGTTACTTAAACTCTCTATGCTTCAGTTTTCTCATTTGCAAAATGAGTATAATGACAACAAGGCCCACCTCAGAGGGTTGTAAGATTAAGTCCATTATCATATATGTATATTTCTTAGAACTGTACCTGGCACGTGGTCTATCAGTGAGTGATAGGTATCTATTGTGCTCACCTGAGGCACTGTACTTACCTGGGCTAAGAGCACAGGTCACATGGTCTCATGGCCACAGCGACTTCGGCTAGGGGTGGGCACGTGACCTAAGCTGCTGAGTCCGTGTCATTCTCTGTGTCAGTTGGGCATGGATCAATCCCTGTGTGGTGGTAGAGGCCTCATGCAGCTGAGATGAAGAGGTGGTGGAAGCCATGTTCCCTGTCACTGCTGGAAGGTGCTCTGCTGCAGGAAAGAATACAGCCAATATACGAGATGTTGAGAGTTTTTTCTTTGCTCCTATAGTTTCTGAGGTCCAGTTGCAAGTTTGCCCTCCTTTCAACAACATAAATGATCTTACCCTTGAAACAATTCCTCCTCTTTACCTAAACTATTTCAGATTACTGGACCATCACCTACACTATTTAATCCTATATGTGACTGTCACATGCAGCTGCTTAATGCAGTATCGAAATCTTTTTTCAATGTGTGATAAAGGAATGAGTAACAGGATTTATCTCGACTTTTATTTACCCATAATAGCATTCTTTTAAATACAGAGTTAACAGCAGACATTAGCAAACAATGTGCTAAGATAGCACTTCCTGGTTACATCCCAGGTTTCTGGGTTATCTAAATCTGAAGATATTTTAACCATTAATAAAAGTTCAGAGATAAAATTCTGGAACAAAATTACTAGGCCTTGCATAGTTAGGATTCCTTTCTCCAAGAAGCTTAGTCCATTCTAATGTAGAGTTAGGGTGGCTGTTACCACGTGACTGTGTTACAAAAAAGACAAGTAGTAATCAATAGCCGAGCATATTGTTATCACAGTATGTAATAATAACATATGGTAATATATAATTATAAAATATATAATTAAAATATATAAATATCATTCATAAACTCACGCTATGATTTATTTATAAGTTACAATAGTTCGTAAAATTCCCTAGACAAAGAACAAGCAGCATATTTGCCATTCAGAAAATGTGTGTTGAACCAAACATATTTATTTCCCCCAGACATCCCAGACATCCACACATCTGTCTCTAACTTATTAGTCTGTAGCATCCTCAGTTATTAATATAGGGCAATATCAGATTCCAGTAACTGTATCACTTCAGAATTTGACAGATGTTCAATAGGATGAGCACAAAATGACCCTTCCACCCTCTCAGCTGGTATCTGCATTGGTTTCAGGGGTGGTATTTCTCTTGGATATGGAAGCCATTATGAAATAGAATTTAGAATACATCTAAAGCAATCTCAGTTTCCCCTTGATGTCACAATGTCAATCACTGCTTTTAAATTTTTTTTACTGCTTTTAAATTTAAAACGAAGCAATTTAAGATATACAAAATTTAAATCATGTTTATAACAAAAATAGTGGTAACATTTTATCATGTTTTGCAAGATAGGCACGCACAATTAAATTTTCCACTTTCCTCTTTAAGTTGCTTTTGACATGAAAGAAATTTAGGAGGTTCAAAGATCAAGTTCAGCGTGGGAACTCACAAATATACATATGAGCCCTGTGACCCGGGCAATATTGCTTGCCTTTATTCAAAGGAAAGACATTATGGAGAGAGAGTACTATAGAAGGGGTAACTGACAGGGAAACGACTAGGCAGATCTCCACTCTAACTCTGTCACTTACTGGCCGAACATCTGAGTCATTATTTAAGCTTGGAAGCTTCATTTTTCACGACTATGCGGTGTGTAATAGCAGCGTCCCATGAGATTGTTTGGAATTAAAGGATAAAAACATTTTTTAAGTGCTTAATACAATGTCTAATGGATAGGAAGTTCTCAATTAATGTTAGAATCCAGAAGACCCCAAAATAAACTAGGAAACAATGAGAACAGAAAACAGGAAGAGAAAAGAGGAAGACTGAAACACTGGGGGTATGGTTGGCTACAGAAATTCACGTGCAAGGTTATTTCTAACCCACTTTAATGGTACAAAAATATAAATAAGGAAAAACTGTCATGGAAAATTTGCTGCCCACAACACATTGGCGATTGTCCTATTATTTTGAGGCCGTTGACCCTATTACCAGAGGCCTTCTGCTTTTATTTACAACTTGTATATACTCTCTTCCTTTAAAGATATTCATCCAAATCCCCAAAGCAAAATCTTTTCTTTGCTGCCTAAAAATAATTACGGAACACAGACAAAGCCCATGGGAACTGGACTCCCTGATGTTCTTTTCACAGCTACAATAGACTCCTGGGCTTGTCTCTTCCTGTGTTTCTTCCTTTGTGGTGTTTTCTGTCAGCTATTCCTCTGGGTGAAACACACTGAGGGACAATGCTCCTTGCTGAGGACTGTAAGAACTAGGTTCAATTTAAGCAACGCCTGCCTCATTGTCTGGTGCATTCATTTTCTCTCCTGATTAGATTGTAAAAGCTTCCCGCCCCTTCCTGAAGCCATGACTGGGAAGTAAGAATTGGAAATTATTTTCATGAAGCCACCTCAGATTCCACAATATATGGAAATCATAAATTGATTTAAGGTGTTTAGAGCTACTATGATATGGTTAGCCCTTTCGAGATATATTTCAAGTGAGACTTTAAAAAATAGCCTTCAGCCCCTCCTTCCCTCTAATTGTCTGCTTTCTAGAATGGAAGCCACGGCAATAATGAGTTGGAAGGGTGACTGAAATGAGAACAGTAAGGGCAAGCCATGGCTATCAGTGTGTTTTATTAAACCTCCATACACCAGAGTGAGATAGGATTTTTAAACTGTTTGTAGCTGTGTTTGCCAAAAGCTAATTAACAGGATTAGGCTGCAGAGTTACTCTTTTCCCACCGGGCAAACTAAAACAACATTTAGAAAGATATCCCATATCTAATCTTAAATTAGTCTTGTGCT
The DNA here is from genome assembly GCF_017311325.1 of Ursus maritimus. Classification (NCBI taxonomy): domain Eukaryota; kingdom Metazoa; phylum Chordata; class Mammalia; order Carnivora; family Ursidae; genus Ursus; species Ursus maritimus. The sequence goes on along the minus strand of NW_024425341.1, from coordinate 28,284,178 downwards.
ACCATGTTTATGTCTCCACTTTAGAGCGGGTTTAGAATACATCAACAGAGCTAACGCTAAGACACTCCCCTAAATGACTATTCCAGATTGATAGCAAAATCGTGAAAAGGCAAATAACTTATACTCTGAAAGTCAGAGAACCAAATACAGGACACTTCTGAAGATTCTAATTGTCTTAAGAACACAAATTTTTAAAAAAATGTACAGTGAGAACTACGTCGGAATTTAAGTAGTGTAACTAGATTCATTATCTTCATAAAAATATTTACTAAGCCATGAAATGCTGATTTTTTAAATGCTAAAAACATAGTTTTTAAAATAATAGAGAAATACCACAATATTACACAATGTATTGTAAATTCTTACTCTATTTATTATGTTATAATTTTCCTCAGACTTGTTTTGTTCTTGCACTAACAGTGAAAACAATAGGGTTTGAAAGATACTTGTTGAAAGAAGGGCCAGGGAGCCACAAGAAACATTTCACATTATTTCCATCATTTTAGCTATTTTAGGACATTCCCACTGTTTAAATTATTATGAAATGTAATCAAGTCCCATCTTTTTATAAAAATGTAACTGCTAATTGGCAACACTTTTAGGAGTTGTTCTAAGTCTCTTTAGAAGTTACTCTGTTATTTGGGATAAAAAAGCCTTTTTTTATTAAGGTGCCATACACTAAATGTGTGGAATTCTTTTTTTTTTTTTTAAAGATTTTATTTATTTATTTGTCAGACAGGGAGAGAGCACAAGCAGGGGGAACAGCCAGGAGAGGGAGAAGCAGGTTCTCTGTCCCCCTCCCCCCCTAAGCAGGGAGCCCAATCCGGGACTTGATTCCAGCACCCTGGGATCATGACCTGAGCCAAAGGCAGAAGCTTAACCGACTGAGCCACCCAAGCATCCCAGGAATTCTTAAAGTAGCTCAAATTATAAACTTTGACTTTATTCTATCACTAAGAGACAAGATTAACTTGTTATTTTTTGTATATTTTTGCATTTAAAATAGATTTTTTTCTATATTTGTTTGTTTGCATTTGTTTTTCTACCATTCAACATAATCAGTGATTAATCTACATTTGTCTCAACCTTGGCACTATGGACATGTGAGCTGGGTAAGTCTGTTGTGGGGTTGGGTTATGCCCTGTAGGATATCTAGTAGCATTTTGGCCTCTACCTGTTAGAAGCCAGTAGGACCCTCCAGGGTGTGACACACAAAAATGTCTGCAGACGTTGCCCAGTGTCCCCTGGAGGAGAATCCAGGAGCAAGGAATCAAGGAAAAGAGGAATCTCTACCCCTGGAGAAGAAAGGAACAAAGTCAGCTCCGGTCTTGGAAGAAAACCACAAATTAATAGTATAGCTGAGGATAAACAAAGACTGAAAAATTCCAGTGTGCCCAAATCATAAGCAAATTTAACCTACCAACATTTATGTAAAATTAAATAATTTAAAGACAAAAGTAGAAATTATCAAATTAGGTCTAGAAAAATTGTATTAGATGTTAACACTTTCATTTTGCAGTTTAACACAGTATAGAAAATACCGAATATAGATTACCCAAAAGAATACTGATGAGATTTTATCTCAATTTACACTGAAAAAGTCCAATAAACTCTATGTATTAAAGTTGCACCATTTGATCATTTTTGACATATATACACCCATAAAACCATCACTACAATCAAGATGTTGAACTTTTCAATTATACTATACAGTTTCCTTTTTTCTCTTTGTAATCTTTCCCTCCCTCAACTCCTAATCCCAGGCAATCACTGGTCCGCCTCCTGCCACTGTAGGTGAGTTTGAAATTTCTAGAATTTCATATACATGGAATCATAATACTGTATACACTCTGCCTGACTTCTTCCACTCAGAATAATGATTTTGAAATGTATCCATAGGGTCATGTATATCGATTTCATATACATGGAATCATAATACTGTATACACTCTGCCTGACTTCTTCCACTCAGAATAATGATTTTGAAATGTATCCATAGGGTCATGTATATCGATAATCACTTCTTTTTATCGCTGAGTAGTATTCGTTGGTGTGGATATGCTGTAATTTTTTTTTTATCTACTCCCCTGTCCATAAATATTTGGGTTTTCTCCAGTTTAGGATATTACAAACAAAGGTACTACGAACATTTGTATATGAGTCTTTGGACATAAAGTTTTGTTTCTCTTGGGTAGACACCTAAGAGTGGAATGGGTGGATCACATGGGAGGTGTCTGTTAAATTTTTCAGAAAACTGTCAGTTTTTCAATGTGATTCTACCTTTTCACATTCCCTCCAGCAGTATATGGGCATTTTAGTGGCTCTACATTCTCACCACCATATTGTATGGTCACATACATACGAGAGCTTCAAGAACTCATCATGGACAGTTCTTCAGCAGAAGAAATGTTAGAGGAAGTCCTTCCTTTAAGTGGAAGGAAATGATACCAGACAGGAACATGGATTTACACAAAGGAATAAAGAGCACCAATTACGGGAACAACATGGGTTAAAACGGGTTTTTTCTTTACCCAATAAATCTCTTTAAAAGATAATACTCTGCTTATAGCCAGAAGAATAACAATGTAATAAGATAAATAGCATATACAGCAGTAAAATGTGTAACAATAGGACAAAGCTGGGAAAGAAGAAATGGAAGTATTTTAAAGTTCTTACAGTGTACATAAAGTAATATAATATTATTTGAAGTAGACCATAATAAATTAAAGATGTACAACATAAACTCTAAAGCAACCATGAAAATAACATTAAATAGTGTTATAGGAAGTGAGCCAACAAAGGAAAAATAATGGAATTATAAAGAATACTTCCTTCATACAAAAGAGAAGGAAAAGAGGGAGAAGAAAGGAATCAAGAAAGATGGGACAAGTGGAAAATAAATAACAAGATGGTTGATTTAAACCCAAAAGGCCCACCCCAAAATGTCAGAAAAAGAGTAACAGAGCCTCCCTAGATCAGATACTCAATTTTGACAGGAGCCAAGTAAGAAACTAAGAGCTGCTTTTGCAGAGGAGTGCACCTGGCAACTGTGTCAGGGAGGTTGCACGTTCTAAACTCAAAGGAGTTGCTTCTCTTTGCCAGAGGCTACAATCAGCAAAATCATTAATCACGAAGATTTATAACTCAAAGGGATCATGAAAATCATGATGTCCCGAAAGTATAGAATTTCAGCCTGCTGGATGCCTTCCAAGCCTGTTGGTTTGGAACCTGTTAACAGAGTTATAATTTTCCTGTTACCCAACATAAATGACCCCACGGAGTGCCCCAGCAAGATACAAACTGTACCCATACTCAGAGTCTGGTAAGTTTTAAGGCTTTTCTTTTGGTGGTGGAAGGCTGAAAACAAAACAAAACAAAACAAAACAAAACCAACCAAAACAACCCCTATTTCCCTGACTTCCAGAGGGATTAAGTGCTGCAAATACCCCACATAGTCCCAAAAAATTTTATTCATCAAGGAGGCTCCTGAGCTTTTTTGGAGTTTGCCAACCATACCTGTGAGCAAAGGTGTGATATCTCCAAAGTCAGGGCTATTGTGACTGAGGCTCCTGATTTGCCAACCAGCAGGACAGCATCAGTGTATGTAAGACTTTAAGAGTACCCCAGCTGGCAGTGTACTCAGATACCCCCACTGGTGGTAACTGACAAGGGAATGTCTCACTAACACTTGTGTACATGCAACACTCTGATCAAAAGAATCCCCTCTGACATGTGTAGAACAGAGAAGCACACCATACAACACATCAGTTGCAGATGTAGAAGCAACAATAGTACACTGAATAGCCCAAAAGTCCTCACCCACAAGGTCTCATTGCCTCCTTTCCCTTTTGTGAACCTCGCCCAAACTTTCTCCATTAAATGTGAGTGTCTCTTTCCCCCATCGAAACAGATAGGATTGTGACTTGACTCCCTGTAATCAACAAAGCCATAAAAATGTGGTCCCTTCACACAGTGAACTAGCATACAGCACATGGCTTTGTTTTCCTTGGCAACTTAGTCTTTTAATTGGAGAATTTAATTAATTTTTAATATAATTACTGACACTGACATATTTGATTCTTATCTACTCTACCACTGTTTTTAATCAATCCATATTACATTCCCTTTTCTTTCTTGCCTCTGTCACAATAAAATATTTTACCATTATTCCATTTTGTTCTATTAAATTGTTAAACTTACTTTTACTACTCTCTTAGTAATAACTATGATTACATACAATTTTGACATATTACAATCTAAAAAAAAAATCGTGGCTTTTACCACTCTAATTATGCTTGAACTTTAGAACACTTTAATTCAATTTACCCCCCTCAACTTTTGTAAAATAACATTGTCATGCATTTTATTTTATTTATTTATTTTTTTTAGAAAGCATTTCTTTTCCATCAACCTTATTTCCGTTTTGCTTGCCTTTGTGGAAGAGCAGCTTAAGACCAGTCAGTGGTTGTTCCTACCCATTCAGTGGCCTGAGCAGTGGGAGCTGCAGACCTGAGCGCTCCATTCTTCAGTAGGGAACTGCTGAATAGACACAGAGGGCATCTGCACGCCTTCGGACCAGACTGTGATTTCAGGTTGAGTAGCAGTGAATTCAGGAGCTCCGACGGTCCATTCACCCTGAAATTCCTAATTGGTCACAACCTTTTCAGCAACAGCCTTGTGCTTCCTTTTCAATGTCTTCAGGATCTCTGTAGAAGTAGAGATCAGGCATGACTTCTCATGGGTGTTCACAGGAAATGGTGCCATTCATGAGCAGAACATCCCGGGCCAGCATCCACCACATCAGACCCAGAGTGAGCTCCCTTGTTGTTGCAAAGGATGGCAATGTCCACATAGTGCAGAGGAGAGTCTACACAGAGTGAGGATAGGCAGAGGTTAACATAATACACCTCTGTGAGGAGCTGGTGGTCAGCCCTGGGATTGATAACCGCCAGAAGTCTTGGTTCCTAGAAGGCTGCCTGGATCTGGTTAGTGAAGGTTCCAGGAGTGAGGCGGCCAGCAATAGGAGTGGTTCCAGTAGCATCAGCTTCTTCAGCACAGCTCACTGGCCAGGATTCCTGGATGATATGACACTGACATCAGCCAGGTTTCCAAGGGTAACAATGGCATGAGCTGCCGGCAGAAGCTTGCAGGTTCTTTTCAGATTTATGATGTAGATGCCATCACTTTTCCTTTTGTAGATAGACTGTTCCATTTGGAAGTCAACGTTGGTGCCACCTAAGTAGGTTCCTGCAGCAAGGAATTTGAGGACATCCACCTGCTTCACTTGCAGGACATCAAGGGCTCCGACATTATCAAAGTTTCCCTTTAAGTTAGGGCAGCAACGCACAACGCTGTACGGACCCTCCCTGGGTAGCTTAGAAAGGTTAAGCATTTTAACACCTTTTAAATTGTTACTTGAATCAACAAAACATTACCACTGTTGTTTTGTTTACAGTCAATACTCATTTATATTTTCCTGTATATTCTTAAGATGTATTACTTTTTAAAAAATATTTTATGTATTTATGAGAGAGAGAGAGAGAGAGGGAGAGAGAGAGAGAGAACAACCATGGGGAGCTGCAGAGGGAGAGGGAGAAGCAGGCTCCCCGCTGGGCAGGAAGCCTGACAGAGGGCTCTATCCCAGGACCCCGGGATCATAACCTGAGCCAAGGCAGATGCATAACCACCTGAGCCACCCAGGTGCCCCAAAATGTATTTCATTTTTACTTCATTATTATTTTCCCTGCAAGGATACATTTCCTTCCACCTGAACAGCATTCAGTGTTTCTTTTAATGATCTCAGTATATCCTCCAAAAATGTGTATTTCACTTTGTTTTTGAAGGACCTTTTGCTGATTAATGGGATCTGGACTGGTAGTTATCTTTTTGCACTTTATATAATTCTGTTATCTCATGATTTCTATCATTTCTCTCGAGAAGCCAGCTGTATGTCTTGCTCCTTTGAAGGTAAGATTTCTTTCCCTCAGATTGCTTAACCATTTTCACCATCTTTGCTCTTCTATAATTTCTTTTTTATTATTATTAGGATTTGGGGTAGTCTCTATTTATCTTGACTGTGTTGCAGAACTTCCTTAATCTGCTGTTCGGTGTTTTGCAGAATCCTCTTAAAACATTGCTTCTGCCTTATTTTTTCCTTTAGAGACTCCAGTTACATGTATATTAGACCTTTTCATGTCTCATAAATCTCCTACAACTGTACTATTTTTAATGTTCTTTTATTCTCTCTGTACTTCACCTTTAAATTTTGTACTAACATGTCAATTTCAGTACTCCTGTCTCCTCCTACCTTCATTCTTCAAAGACTGTTTATTTAAAACATTTTGATAATTTATCTTCATTTCTAGAAGTCTATTTTTTTCCCTTTAGAGATGGAAATGCTCTGCCAAAATCTCCATCTTTTCATCTGTTTCTAGTGTTGTAATATACTAATCATAATTATTCTGAGGTCCTTGTCAGGTGGTAATGGTTCCTCAATTATCTGTGAGCTTGTTTCTATTTCATTTATTTCATTTTATTTTTGGTCTTGACATGGGTCTTGCAGTCTACCAATTTTTATTAAAAACTAATTATTCTGTAGTAAAAAAATTGCAGAAGCTTGCTTAAGGCAATGATTCATTCCTCCAGATAGTATTTACCTTTCTCTTGCTATGCTAAAACAATGGAGGCTTAACAGGAACTGTTGTGAGTCATGGTTGCATGGCTACAGCCCCATTAATGCTTATCATACTTCTAGTATAACCTGGACTCAACCAAGAGCTCGGGGCATTCTTCGTGGCCCTCTTCCAGTTTCAGATCCTAAACTGTAATCATTGTCTTACAAGTCTGTTGATAGCTCTGTCATGCTTTTCACCAAGCTTTTAAATCTTCTGTCCCACACAGCCCAGAATTTGGCAAATATTTTCAGGGGAAAATCAACAACATGCTTGGAGTTGCCAAATTCTACCATATCTCTGTTGGTTCCTCTATCCTCCAGCAGCATCCTCTATGGCTCAGAACTTAGATTCTGAGCCCACTGCACCTGCCTCACCAACTGACCCCAGGGTAAAAGCTGATGCAAAAATTATTTCACCTCTGAAGAGTCTGGCTCCCAGTTAAAACCCTCCATGTGCTTCTTCGGGCCTGACCATAGGCAATTGCAAAGGCTTTCTCTGACAGACCTCAAAGTGGAAAGCTACCCTCCTCATACCAAATTAGGGACACAGCCTGTGCATCAAAAGTCCCTGAAGGGACTCAGCCTCTATCAAGGACTCAGGCCCCTCTGGCTGGCTGTTCCCTCACATATTTAAACACCTACCCCAGTGCCTTCATTTTTGGATCTCTTCATCTTAGGCCTTGGGCCAAGATCCTCTTCAGGTATCTCTGCCGAGCTCTCCTTGTGGGGGGAGGGGTGGGACACTAAGACACTTTTCCTCACTATGACTTGGTACCCAGTACTTTCCCACTCCCAGTGCTTCCCCCTCACTTCACCCCAACGCCCATGGTCCATAAACTGTGGGAGCCTTTTGTTCAGGACTCCTTCAACTGTGGGATATCCCCCACATCTGCAATGATCCACCTGACGTTCCATGGAGGAAAATGGAATCAAGGAGTCCACTTTCCACTGGTTTTAGCCTCTTGCTCATAGCATCTCAGTAAGTGATTAAGGTTTAACTCTCTCATTTTTGGCTTGTTGCTATAATCAGCTATTCAATATCTAACAGCTCACCTTTTCTCTCCCAGCTCAGCTGAACTCCTGACAATTTTTCTTCAGCTCCCTTTCCCCAGTTCTTGTTGTCTCTTGACTGCCATTAAACATTTTCCTTCTGTATTTTATCCAGATTTTATAGTTATTTTCAGCAAAAGTGCTGTTCCATTGCTATCTAATCTAGCCTACCCAGGAGTGTAATTTCCACCTACTGCCTTTCAATTAAACATCCTGAAAGTATCACAAAACACTTCTGATTACTCTTCATTAACTGAACTTACACCATTAAAACTAGCTTCAAGCGTGTCTGGGAAATAGACAATCCTATGACTGAGAGCATTGTCATCGTAGGTTCTATTAGTAAGGATAAGGCAACTACCAGCCCCTTCCACACATTCCCATTTTGTCCCTGGTTCCATGTTGCTTTTTCCACTGCTCACTTCATGCTATCTTGTATATCTAACACTGGCTGAATTGACTATGTAAAGTATGTTGAGTTTCTATTCACAGTGTTGAGTTTCTATTTACAGAGCCTGAAGTTGGTGGCATGGTCAGAGACTAGATGGTTGATGAATTACCAACACCTGGTGATTCGGGGAGGCTAAACACAAAGAACATGTTCATGGTGAGTGGTGGGTACATGCCTTGCAAATTGAACATACACTAGACTAAGTCGATGTATTTCTTCAATTTTATAAATACAGTGTGGCTGAAACTTCCAACAGTTAATGTGTCCCTGAAAATGGTGTAATTTTAACTTTAATTGACTTTCCTTATTGTGTAGACTGCTCTTAAAAAAGACCACAAAAATTAAGTTCGATGGTAGAGTCATCCTAATTTCAGTGTTATTTTTGTATCACTGTAACTTAATATTTGTGAATATGCTTTGGTTGCTGAAAGGAGGAAAAAGAACTAATATGTTACTTAAATCACTAATCTTTCTCAGTGTTTATGACGAAAATACAACAGAATAATCTGTAGGTTTTTCAACTGTATATTTTAATGTGACTTTTATTTCTGATGACATATATATCTAATAGATTCAACTGATGAGTTGATTAGGACAATACGCTTTACAATTTTAACTAATACTCTTAAAAGATATACTATAAATGACTTCCAAATTATGTGTCTCAGAGCCTCTATCAAAAAGCTCATTCCCTTAAAATACATAAAATGCTTGCTGACACTTAGATGTCATATGTAGGTGTTATATAGATTACATGTATGGGTTCTATGTAGGCATTATAATATCTACGCCTCAGTGAATGGTACAGGTTCTGATCCCATATGAGAACAAAATGTTTTATGTCAGTGCTAGATAAAGAAACCATTCATTTTGCTAGGGATAATTTAATATAAAGAATTATTAACCAGATACTGAAGAAGAGAAATGGAAATAAAGGGAACAGTACAGTAACACAGACATAGTAACTTCAGGAAGGAATTACCTGCAGCTGTTGCTAGGTCTGGAGAGAAGAGATTGAAAACTTAGAAGTCTGCAGGAGCTGAGACTTAGATCGCTGAGGTGGTCACCCCACTGGGCTGGTGCTGGTGTCTCAGAAGCTTAGAGGAGAGGCCTGTAAATCTGGGATTGAGACCTAAGGGGAGGGTGAGGCAGCCAGTTGGTGCGGATGTGCCTTAGCGAGCCTGTTGAAGAGGATTCTCAAAGTGTTGGACCAACTGTCAATTTGCCACTGGCAGGGAAGAGAGGAATTGCTGGGTGACCATGACAGGACAAAAGGCAAACAGGAATGTACAGTTCCCTCCATTTCCAGCCTGCCACTGTCTCTCTACCACCCCCTACTGGCACAAGGGAAATGCAGTATGCAGAGCGCCAATCACAGCATCACAAAGCAGAGTGCAGAAGGCAGGAGTTGAAACAGAGAAAATGGCTTAACAACTAGCACAAAGGTCTGTCTACATGTGTTACCAAATGAAACACCGGATTATACGTCTTCTGGAAGTTCCATATTCACTCTGTAGGATTTTATTTTGATGGAGGATATTATTAATATAATTAAACGTGGACAAAATAAAATGAATTTGAAATATGTCCCCTAAATTTCAAGCGGGTATCTAGTCTCATTATGAAAAACTGAGCTAAGAAAAACAGAAAAGCTAAAGCAGGTTTAAATTATAACAAGAGTTGTTTGTGAACATGTATATCCTGTATTTTCTGAGACGGTCTTAATTTCAAAAATAAGGCTTAGTTTGAAATTTTTCCTTGTAAATATATAATTTTTAATGTATAATATAACCATTTAAATGTATGTATTTTTTCTTGTAACACATATGTCTTCACAGGTTAGGGCCTATGCTGTGTATGTACGTGTGTGCACGTGCGTGCAAGTGTTTTCAATATATATCTAGAAAAGAAATGATCTTGAGATTTTGGACTGAAACAAAGCAGATTATTCTAGCTTTAATTTTTTCTGGCCTCTGGCACTGATTCTTAAAAAGTGAACCACAATTTTTAATGGACGGAAGTGAGGATGACATTTAGCCGATGCAGGAATATATTTTGGTTAGATTCCACCTCATTTTGGAAGAAAAAAAGAATGTTCAAGCAAACAATATAAATGAACTAAAAATATAACTTCGGTTGTCATAGGCAACCTTTTCCTTCCAAGCAGAAGAAAGGATAAGGATAAGAAACATATGGAAAAAAAGGACACATGATCTGAAAGTATGCACAAGAGAAATCTAAGAATAACATGAACACATATGCTATATGCAACTAATCAAGCAAATTACCAGCCCTTTAAAAGCTCAGTGTCCCTCAATGAATTCTCATTTACTTCTAAGAGTAGTTTCTATAGACCCATTTACCTTCCAGCTGGCAATGAATAAGTAAAGTAAAAACTGCTGGGAACAAAGATAAGAAGAGTATTTGAGTAATTCCAGTGAGGCAAAGCAGTGCTAATCACTCCTCTGCAGTTCCATCTAAAAACTCGATCTTGTAAAATGAAAGAAACCTATTTTGTTGACTAAATCATAGAATTCATGCTAGCATTTATCATGGAAATCATGCATCGCACTCACACAATCTTTTTTTTTTTTTTTTTTTTGGCCACCCTTTGCAGAATCTAAGCTTACAACTGTGTATTGATTTTAAATCTGTATATTGGTAAACTTTCTAATTTCCCCCTTATTGGTTTCAATTATAAATATCCACTGATGTTCTATTTAGAGTCCTATTTAACTTTCTTAAGTAATTGCTTTTTTTTTTTTTTTAAGATTTTATTTATTTATCTGACAGAGAGAGACACAGCCAGCGAGAGAGGGAACACAAGCAGGGGGAGTGGGAGAGGAAGAAGCAGGCTCCCAGCAGAGGAGCCTGATGCAGGGCTTGATCCCAGAACGCCAGGATTACACCCTGAGCCGAAGGCAGATGCTTAATGACTGAGCTACCCAGGCGCCTCTGAAGTAATTGCTTTAACTCAAGTTTTTACTTTGATTTTTTTCCATTGGATTTGTTTTAATGTTAAAACACAGGAAAGCCAAACTCAGAGGTTTTAAACACAAAACCTAGATGGGACCATTTTAATGATAATATAAACTTCAAAGAGCTTATCCTACTATTTAAAATGAAAAGCAATATGAGACTTAAGGGGGAGACTTTGGAAGGGTTAATGGGTAGTAAAGTAACAAAGCAATATACAAATAGAAGGATAGATAAAAATTCTCATTTATGAAAAAATGGGATAATAAACAGCAACAAAACAAACTGAGCAAACAAAAATAAGGCATTTGACTCTGATGGTTATTACTGCATTGCATTTTTCTTGAGTTCTGAGAGCGGAAAAAGCAAAGCTATTTTTCTGTTCATGATTAACTTCAGACTCATAAAAGCACATCCTGTATAATGTACGCATTGAAATTTGAGACTTTTTGTGGCCTAGTACTGATCAATTTTTTTAATTTTCTAAGTTAGAGGAGGGAAAACATATATTTAAAAAATTAAAAGCAGAACTTTATATATGCAGAGGTTCACCCTTAACTGTATTTTTAAGATATTCTTGTTCTTTGCCTACCTGTCAATAATTGTTAAGGAAAATGTTTTAATTACAATCTTTTAGGAACTTCCTGCTATAGTTCTATCAACTTTTGCCTCATATTTTTATTGCTACATCCTTTCAGTTAATAGAATGTATCATTAGGTAATAAGCCCCTCCACTCTTCAAGTTTTGTTGTTTATTTTAAGCTGGCTTTAACACATTATAATGCTTTCTTTTGGTTAATGTTTTCTTAATGTGTCTTTTTGCATTCAATTTTTTAGTACACTTATGTTTTGGTGTCTTCTTGTAAACAAGAACCTGTATCTGGAACTTTTAAAATCCAAACTCTAAATCTTTTAACTAGTGAGTTTAGTTCATATAGTTTTATTGTAAGTATGGAGATCTTTGGGATTATTATCCACTGTGGTGACCAAATGGGATGCTTCTCAATCAGATGGGGGCCCCCAAATGTGAGGCAACCATCAGGTGGAAGCTGGTGGCGCTGGGGTTGAAAGAATTCACTTGAGGAAGAACAAAGGAATTAGAAGTTTACTGAATGCACAGCAAGGGGGTGGTGGGCAGGACAGCATAGGAAAGGCTGTCTGCAAGGAGGCAAAGGGGGGGGGCTGTTTTTAAAGGGGGAAGGTGAAGAGGTAAGGCCACCTATGGAATTCTCCCTTTTTTTGGTAATTGTGTCTGGTTGTAAGTAGCCCATTGATTAGTTAGGGTCTGTATTCTGAGGTGGGTGGACTGATGTCCTCTCCTGTATTCAGCCAGGTGGTCACTGTGGTCCTTTCTACATTCCATTGCTCAACCAGCCTCTACATTGGCCCCTGACAGATTGATAACAACAAATCTTTGGCATTTGGGTGGAGGTCTCATCTTCAATAGCTTCTTCCTGCTGAATGAGGGGCACAGAGATATCCCTAAGTAAACTTCTTAGTTCATCATGGGTTCTGTGCACTTATAGATCAGAGAATGGCATTATATTAATGTGCTGATAGGCGATTTGAGTGAAATTCTTTGGTGGTCAGGTCCATGGAATTTGGGGAAGGGGACCCTCCAAAGGTATGGGCTGGAATTCCTGTTGAACCATCATTCATATATGCAATTGTTAGATTCTAGAAGAGACAAATTTAACAAAGAGATTAAAGAGAGAGGGACCAATAATTAGGAGTAGGAGTATTGAGGCCAGGAGTCCTAAGAAGGGAAGAAACCAAGAGAGCCAAGAACAGGTTATTTTCCAGGAAAACCGTCTTTGTCTTGCATGGTCCCGGAAGGAGGAAACCAAAAGAAGGTTACAATGAGAAAGAAAAAGCTTAAGCCCAAAAAGACTGATTGTATTGTGAGAGCAGGACATCAAGGGGGCAGGTCCAGGTAAGTTATGATTTCTGACCAAGTAAATTCAAAAAAGTCACCCTGAAGAAAAAGGTTGAGAATGAAGTCTTGGAATTGGGGAGGAAAAATCCTGCAAGTTTTGGGAGGTAAGTATCCAGGGAGATTTTCTAAGATAATATCATAGATTGAGTGAATGCAAGAGTAGGGATTGGCAATGGGCCAGATTCATGGGTCTCTAGGTCTCTGGGTATGTTTCACCCGAATCTTGTTTGAATAACAGGCGAAGATCTCCAACCTGCTTGCAGCTGTACTTGGAGGAGGGCTCCTCATCTGGGGCCAGAGCAGTCTTGGTTTTAGAAAGAGGGATCCACAGGAGAACCTGTGAAGTTTTACCACTGTTGGAGTGGTCAAGAGAACCTGATAGGGCCCGGTCCAGACAGGTTCGAATGGCTTTTTGTCCTGCAAAGCGTCTTATGGTCTACATGATCCCTGGAGGTAAGTTTTGGATATATGTTATATAATAAGAAAGAGTGGTCAGGTTTTGGGTTCTACTAGTTTTGGTGGTCAGTAATGGTGGAGATAGTTCGCACTAGTGGACAAAAATCTTCCTCCAATCCAGGAGTTTAATCAATCCTTAAAGGAAAGAAAGGGATGGGTTAAAGCACCAACTTCTAGTAACCCTGTCACATTTTTATGGTAATCCTTGAGCTTCAGTAAGGATATCAAAGGCCACTCGGTTTTGGAGGGCCATCTTTTTAATTTGTGGATGACTGCACATCAAATTTAAAGGTGGCTGCTGTATGGTTGGCTAAAGCCCTCTACTTGCAATATCAATAGAGGTGGCTTCTAGTGGCTAAGGGATAAAACCATCAAGAAGCCCTCTTTGAGGTCTAGCCTTAACAATGTCTTAATTATGGGGCATCACTGGCAAGTGGAAGAAGACTTGTCTCAGGGGATGAGGGCTTCCCCAAGTGCATCACCTAATTCAAATCATAAGGAAAGTGGGGACATCCATTATTTCCGCAAGTCCACAGTTAACTCCATGGAGGGGGGTACACCCTGGCTTTTAGGGAACAATTTTGTCATTACAGCCACGCAGAATTGGTCATGGTGCTAGCTGAGTTATACAGTTGTTGGGGAATCAATCCCATTTTCTAGCTGTTCAAATAATCATATGTCCATGGGGTCCTGTCATTATCCCCACAGAACAAAAAGCATGAAGATGTTCTATACATGAGCTATTGTGGCAACTTCTCTGCAGTTCACCTCAACTTGTCTATCTTAGGCAAACAACATTCAAAGACAAACAGAACTAGAATTTAACATCCACAAAGGTGGGTTATTGAAACATAATTTTTCTCTCTAAAATTACCTTTATTTCCAGAGAAAACCAAATCAAGACTACTTTGTTTGCAAAACAAATCCAATTTTTAACAAACTTGGCCTGATTATTTACATAAGTTCAGCAAGAATAGCAATTGGCCATACAGATCTTTCAAAATCTGCTTTGCTGGAATTTTTCACAAGGAATCTTGATTGAACTTTCAGTAGTCTCCTTAGGCCAGAAGCCAACTCAAGTCCTTCCATCAGACATGCCTGCAATATCTGTAGATTTGGGTGAATTCCTCTTCTTGAGGTCTCCAAATATCTTGAGGTTCCTGCACCTGCCAGGAAGTGACATTCTTTAATCACCTGACAAGACTGCTGGGAACTCTGTAAGGAAAGTATCAGTCCAACATTTCCAAGGGGCTTTTTGGCTCCATGTTTCATAGTCAACCTAAGTTCCTTAAAGCTGTTGGGCCATATCTGAGTCTATCCATGTCTCTCTCAAATACAACATTCCAGTCAAAGCCTTGGTAAAATGACCAATGTTTCCAATGGTGTCTTGTTATAAGAACAGATTCTTATTGAACTTATGCAAATGATTATGATTGTCATGTTAGAAAGAATACTCACTGAGACCTTTTGAATTTCAGAGGGTTCAGGTGAGAGAGAAAAGTTAAATGCTTGAATTTGTTCACAAATGAATACTTTATCACATTTTTTGTAAGTCATAGATACCTTAAGAGAAAGTTTCTTTAATTTGGAAGAGCAAACATTACAGAACCAGCAATGTTTCAAAGTTATAAAAACTACAATCATCTTTCTTAATTCCGTTAGTCCTGTGTTACTAATTCTTATTCAGTTTGAATGCAGCTTTTTAATTCTGGAAATTCTTATCCATTTCAGTTTTCTGATCTTAAAGATATTAAATAACAGTATTTGTCTTAAAAGTCCTTTTTATGAATCCCCTTGAAGATCAAACACATTTTGTAGGAGAACAAGAACAATTCTAAATGACAAAAAAAAACTCAGAAATGGACATTATGAACAATCTAATAAGAGAGTTCATTAGGATGCAATTGGCAAGGAAATTCAGTTATTTCTGTGACACATAACATTTCAAAAATCAGAATTCAAGTGGGATGACCTTATGCCAGAACGTAACATACCAAATAAATAAGACTAATAAGTCAAAAACACTTCATTTACAATTTAAATTTTGGGAAAGTTTGTTAAAGGATTATGGATCATTAAAAACCTGTTAAAGACAAAACATAGAAACTGTTTTTTCTGGGCAAAGAGAAAACGTTACATTTTCTTATCAAAAGCAGACCAACAATTCAAGAAACCTTTCTATTAACACAAAGAAAGCAGAATTTCAATCTTTACACCAGCATACTTGTAAAATCCATTCATTTCAGGGGGCGCCTGGGTGGCTCAGTTGTTAAACCTCTGCCTTCAGCTCAGGTCATGATCCCAGAGTCCTGGGATCAAGACCCATGTTGGGCTCTCTGCTCAGCAAAAGCCTTCTTCTCTCTCTCCCTGCCTCTCCCCCTGCCTGGGGGAGATAATTAAATCTTACAAAAAAAAAATAAAGTCCATTCATTTAAATATTAGTCTGTCCTGACCACACATAAACTTCCTTTCCAAAGATTTCCCTTCACAAAACTTCTACAACTATCATCTGCATTCAGATCTGTCCCAAGTCATTTCTCTCCAAACAACCAGTGTCATTTTAGGACAAAATTACTTACTCTTACCTACATCAAAAATGTATTCCCATTCCTTATATCTTTCTTACGCATGGAGTTGCTTCCCTTATTTCCATCAGTCTTAATTACATTTAGCAATATATAACTCTTAGAAACCTTAGTCTCCAGTGAAAACTAAGTAGTAACCAATGGTGAACTGTTACACCAGGACTCTTTAGATGGCAAATTTATTGAATCAATTAAGCAGAACAGACCCAAATATCCTCAGTTTCTTTGAAATAAGTCAAAAACGCAAACCTGCGTTCAGTAATCAATGCTTTAGTATTTTATCTCATTTAGAAAAGACTTAGATGTCCAGTGAATTCAATCCAATTTATCATCCAAGCAAAACTTTATAAAGTTTCAGGATACCAAAGACTTTGAAAGCTTTCTCAATAATTACCTATGAAAACTCTGAGACAGACAAAATTAACCATCATTTTAAGTCCTCTTTTGCTGACAATTGCAACAGGGGTAACACGAGCTTATTTGACCTTC
This sequence comes from Ursus maritimus, assembly GCF_017311325.1. Lineage (NCBI taxonomy): Eukaryota > Metazoa > Chordata > Mammalia > Carnivora > Ursidae > Ursus > Ursus maritimus. The sequence continues at coordinate 28,267,563 of NW_024425341.1, read as the reverse complement.
AGTAATCCTTGGTAGAATAAAAGCTACAATTAGTTTAAATACCGAATTATGTGCCACCTGGGTCCACTTAAAAGTCAATCAATTTGTCCCCCATTATCAGTTTTTATCTGGGGAACCACTGGGGAAATCTGAAGTGGGTGGTGTATGTAGGCCACACCTAAGGTGGTACAGAGACAGGAGGAGGAAGGGGAGTCAGAAGAGGGGAAGTGTTTCCGGAAGGCAGAGAAAAATGACTCTGGATTCTAACGCTTGGCTAAGCAGATGCCACGTTTTTTCGCCAACAAGAGGAAACAGGCAGTCCATGTCCCATGGAGAAGACAGGGAACTTCCCCAAAACAAAGGGTGTTTAGCAGCTGCTTGGGAATGTTTCTTAAAAGGCCTGGTCCAGAGACAGACTAACCATAGTTGGCTCTAATGATCATAGACATTAAACCAGGCAATGAATGAGGGAGAAGCCTCTATTAGGAGGAGGAAGAGTGAGGGTCAGCGTCCCAGAACCCAGGTCAGTACCAGGGTTAGCCTGCCAAAGCCCAAGAAGAGAGTCCCAGGAAGAGAAGGGGAGTCGCCTAGTGGGAAAGACTGGCTGCTGATTCTCAAAGGGGAATCCTGCCAAATGGAATGGATCTCTGATTTGGGGTCGCAATTTCAGTCAGGGCGACCGCTGACATGAAGAAGGACTGGACTTAATAGGAAGCGAGAGACTCTTCTGATGGTGTCGCACCTCGGGGAGAAGTCACAGCAAATACGGGGCGTCTGACTCTTTTGGGGTGGGACGTTGGGATATCCCGCCAAGAAGGTCCCCACAGATGGCATGGTACTTCCTGTGGGGGTGTCTTCTCTTAAGGGGGAGAGCCGGCACCGCTCGGCCAGACTGGTGGGAAGGAGAGGAAGACTCACCACTCACACACGCCGGACCGGGTTCGCCCGCAGATCAAAATGGCGGCCAGATCCTCCGGAAGAGAGGACAAGGGGCGGAGACCAAAGAAGCGGGCAATGGAGAGCCAGCCGGTGTCGGGAAACGGTCCCAACCGAGTCCCTAATGAGTGCGGATTCGCCCTGAGGGAACTGCCAGTTGTCCCGGACATGGGAGCAGACCTCAGGAGGGAATGAGAGAACAGAGAAAAGGGGTCCTTCGCCCTCACAGGCGGGCTGTCTGACCAGCTCATCCTCAGACCTTCAGGCCACACCCGCGAGCCGCCCTGGCAGGAGACCCTCAGTTGTCTGAGGAGGACCAGGGTTAGCCTGCCAAAGCCCAAGAAGAGAAAGGACAGGGAGGAAAGGGCCCCTCTTAAGGGGCACGGGCCGTCCAGCTGGTTCCCCCTTGGGGCTTCAGATCCTCACTGAGGAGTCATCGTGGCTGGAGGTCGTCAGCTCCCCAAGGAGTGCTAGACTCAGTCCCCTGAGGAAGAGTCCCGACCAGCACAGGCTCCTCCTAATGGGTGCTCCCAAATGTAGGGCAACCATTGGGTAGAAGCTGGTGGCACAGGCCTTGGAAGGATTCACCTGAGGCAGAACAAAGGAGACAGAAGTTTACTGAATACACCACAAGGGAGGCAGTCGGCAGGACAGCACAGGAGCAGCTGTCTGCAAGGAGGCAATGGGTGGGGGCTGTTTTTAAAGGGGGAAGGTGAGAAGGTAACGCCACCTATGGCATTCTACAGTTTTTGGTAACTTTGCCTGGTTGTAAGTAGCCCATTGATTAGTTAGGGTCTATGGATGTTCTGAGGTGGGTGGGCTGATGGCCTCCCCTGTATCCAGCCAGGTGGTCGCTTTGGCCCTTTCTACAGTCCACTGCTCAAGCCTGTTTGCCTAGAAGCAGCTTCTACATCTACCATCTTAAATCTTTAAGCATCTCCTGGATCTTTCTTTCTCCTTATTTAAGTGACTTTATTCAAAACTATTTTTCTGTGAGTCTTCGTGTGGCAAAACTTCTTAGGCCTTGAATGTCTAGAAATAGTTTTCATGAAATTATTTAATAGAGGGGTGTCTGGGTGGCTCAGTTAGTTAAGTGTCCAACTCTTGATTTTGGCTCAGGTCATTATCTCAGGGTCATGAGATTGAGCCCTGCATGGGGCTCTGTGTTGAGTAGGGAGTCTGCTTGAGATTCTCTCTCTCCCACCCTCTCTCTCCCCCATGCAGTCTCTCTCTCTCAAATACATAAATAAATGAGAAATGATGGGTAACTTGGCTGAATATGAAATCCTGGGTTCTAAATTATTTTTCTATAATACTTTGAGAGTACTAATTCAGTCATCTTGCAGCAGTTGTTGAAAAACATTTATTAAACTGGTAGTCTACTTAAATAATAGAATCTGTGTATGCTTTTAGGTTCTAATCTATATATCCTTACATTTTACTATAATTTGAATAAGTATTTGATTTGGGCATTTTTTTCCCCTCATTTTTCCCCTTTGACACTTTATGGATGCTTCTCATCAGAATTAATTTTTTTTTCCTTCTATTTCTAAAAAATGTATCTCCATTTTTTGGTATCCATTTCTTCTTCTGAAATTTCATTTCTCTCTCTTTGGGTACTCATATCTGTATATCAGAACTTACACTTTCGTTCTACATATCAACTTTTTAATTATATGTTCTATTTTTTTTTCTCCTTCCCTCTGGGAGTTTTCCTGAGTGACTGATGTCTTAATTCATTCTTTTGCTCTCTATAACTGCTATTCATGTTGCACTCTTAAACTATTTTTTTAGTTCATATCTCTACTCTTTACTTATCTTCCATATCCTTCTAGTATAAATGAGGAATGCCTTTCTCTCTCTCTCGATATATTTATTGTGCTAATTTTTATTTCTTGTTCCCATGGGATCTATAATATGCTAGGATGTTTTCCTTTTGAAAAAAGTTGTGCTCCTCCAATGTCTTGGTATTTTGGTCCATGAATTCTTTTTTCCTCCAGGAGATACTGGCTACTCTATCAGACAATGTGCCTAAAGGCCAGACGCCAGTCTTATTTATGAGCTCACAAAATGTAGTGGGGGAGTCTCAGGTTTGGGGCTCCAGGCACCAGACACCATGGTCAATAACCCCCAGCTCCATCAAACAACTCCCTAGGTTCTTGTGGCCTTTGAAAGAGAAGGAGCTTTAGGAGACACTCAGACAATGTCACTGGCTCTGTGATAAGCCAAAAAAAAAGGAAGTGGCTTGGCAGGGAGGTAACAACCTGAAGTCAGTTAGTCCCACGTGATTTCTCAGTTCCTGTCAAGCACAGAGCTCCTGCCCTGCACTGATTTTACCCCCAGAGACTCCTGGGCCAGAGGTGTAAGTTACTACAGGCACGATGAGGGGACTGCTTTTCCAGAGGCACAGTGGTACTCAGCTTCAAGAGTTCTTTCTTTTATTTCACCTCTACCATCCATAACAGGTTTTTTCCCACTCAGGCCAAAGCCACTGCATCTTTCCAACATCCGTTAGAAAGGTCAACATCAACCGTTCTCAGGGGTCTCTTGTAATTTTCCAGGTGTTCAAGTTGGTTTACTTTTTCATGCCAGTCTTGTATATCTAAATTATTACTCGGATATGTGGATAGAATGATGTAAGTATAGTCACTGATGACAATATAAAACTCTATTTTGCTGATCTTATGAATTGGACATTTTTCTAAAATATTGTCAAGCATTAAAACTACTATGAAAAAACATGTTTTTTCCCCATATTTACTTCATAACCAGTTTCCTATATCTCGCCAGAAAGTACTATTTTACTGAAAGTTAGACTAGATGGAAAATGGCAGGTACCCAGATACACTGAGAAGGAGCTGACCCCATGATGGAAGCAGCAGGGCCAGAAACGCATTCTTCTACCAACAGAGGAGGCGATAATGATGCCTTCTAACATATATTTGTAAATGCTATTCATTTTATATTTTCCTTCCAGAATAATTTATTTTAGTATACTGGGAAAATACACAAAAGACCAAAGAAGAAAACAGTTACCCATAATCTCACCAAAGTTATTAGCATTATTAAAAGTCCATGTAGATCTTCTAGGAAATTTGTCTGCTTCTTTCTGACATACTTATCAATTTGGTTTAAGAAGTTAGATTATACTGTATACCTATTTTTATAATTTTGATTAATATTCTGTGAAAATATTTAAATATCATTAAATACTTTTCTCTAAAATAATAAATATAGCTGTATAGTATTCCAATATGTAGATAAATAAAAATTAATTAATTTCATAATGGACACCTGAGATGTTTCTAATAGTTTGCCATTACACATGTGGACAAAACCATCTTTTTTACATAAATTACTTTGTCTATTTTTAGTTTTTTATTGAGCATGTATTCCTAAGTGGTGCAGTGCTAGGTGATTTTTTTTATAACTTTTTTCCCCTTGAGATATTACAAACATAGTGAAGTGCATGGATCTTAAATTCATGGCTCAATGAATTTTTACATATGTGTATCCTTGTGTAACTACCACATACTGTAAGATGGGGTCAGGTTATGATGGCTACTGATGCATACTGAGAAAAATGTATCAATTTAAATTTTATTTGAGCCTTTTTTCCTTTGTACCCTCTCTAATACTGGTTCTTTTCTGCTCAACTCTTAAAATTTTGATACACAAATTTGCAGACAATTATTATTGTTATTGTTTGTTTTTGTAAACAAAATTACATTTCTCCTAGAGAAAAACAAAAAAACTAATCGTATGTTTTATCACAGTGTTACCTATCTTCCAGTGTCAGCTTATGAATTTGTCTGAATTTTCTTTTGAGAGATTTTGTTACAATCAGTCCTATAGTATTGAGTCCTCTCAGTGTCAGACAAAAAAAAAGATAAAAATTCTGATGATGCTTTACTAAAAAATTAAGTATAGCGATTTGTTGGCATTTAAATTTTTGAATATAAAAAATTAACAACTCTTATCCTTCCCAACATAACTTAGAAATTTCTACCAGTTTTCTATGCCATTTAAAGTTATTTGTGGCTAATAGTCTATCATTTTTACAACTGTTGAAAGAATAAGTCAAAGATAAATACAAGAAAAGAGCGGTAGCAGGCCAACACTGGAAACTACAGAATTAAGTCATTGTCAAAAATCCAACACAGTTATCTCCATGAGGCAGTATTAATTCACATCATTCACGTGTAAGGTTCTGAAGAGCAATATGAATGGCTGTGGAAATATAACTGTATCTACTTGACTCTATAGTTGAAGAGGAGGTGTATAACAAAGCTGAAGACGAAGAAAATTTTTGAGAGCCCAGGAAAGTGATATTATGAGATCAAATAAAAAATACATATGCTCAATTGTACAAAAATTTCAAAGAATACTTAGTAGTGTAAAGCTCATCGAAATGACCATTCACAAATGGAGAACCCCAAGAACACTTGATTAATAAAGATTTTAGAAGGTAAGATGAGATGAGAATGTCTGAAAAACAAAATCAGAGATCTAAAGAAGTTACCCATCACATTTAATTGAGATTCAAGGTCTCAATGTTTATTCTATTTACATGAGAAAAGAAATGGAGAGCTAGTGCTTTGGGTCACTGTAATGTGCACCCAGGCACCTTTTTCTCTGATTGTTTGCCAGTGTGAGCAGGAAGCTGTTCTTGACTTCCTTCACTGCCTTAGAGCTGATGTCTATAGGAGTTAAAGACTGAAGACAATGTCTCTACAGATGGGATTGTAAATATAGAAACAATTGAGCTGCCCTTTGAATGCAGTTTATTTTCCTAAAAGCAAAAAGAAATCACTCTCTTTCTGAAACCTCAGCTGCTTTGGAGACTTCTCTGTCGCTCTGAAATCAATCTAGCCAGAGTCATTTTGAAAGTTGGCTATTAGTTTCCTTCATTTCCACATGAAAGCATTTTTTGTCCTATTTCATACCAAAAGCAGACTTGGTGCTACAACCTTCCAGTTAAGATTCTACTTGTTTAATTTTTCAAAATAGTTTTAAGTTTACGTTTGGAAATAGATTTCAAACACTGTGTCTACAAAGAGCAGGGCTTGTAAGAAAAGCATTTTGAAAATCTCTGGAAACTTCCTAAAACACTAGAGTTGTTTCTTTTACTTGTTGGTCAAGCTGTAAAGTTAAGTCTGGTCATTGCTAGTGGCTCTAGTGCCACCAGTGATATAAATAGATATTCAGAGCAGTTTCTTTCCTAGGTGTGTTTAACAGTCTCCAGAGGACAGGCTGCCATGGAAAGTGCCCTGCTCACCACCAGCGATGGGAAAGACTTTAATGACATAGCTAATTGCTTATTTGTAGGAACCTAGAAAGAAAGTAGCTGTAACATCATTTCCCATATAATTCCAACTGCTCTTCCCAGTCACTCTTAACTCGGGCTGTGAATTATCGTCCTTACTCTGTATTTCCCATTATTTTACCATAAGTAAGCTGGCACCACCATGGGGAGACTAGAGATCACCAGAAGGGAAGGAGTCATCAGAAAACTGAAATATATTTAGAGATATATTGATTGAATATTACTAACACAACATTATTGCTTTCCTGAGATGATTGTTGGAAGATACCTGGAACTTGTGTGGTTAAACAGAACGAGCAAGGAGAAAATATTGTTCTGGGTTGGAGCCCTAGATTTTGCCTCCATCTTTCAGCCATGATCACATAATATGTAAACTAGGTTTTCATTGCCGCAGGTAACTTTTAATCTAACTTTTGGAGACGTTGAATGTATAAACCAATTATTTCTTTGTTAGAAAAAGCAAGCATTACACTTACACTTTGGATATTGGAGAAATCAATCCAAATCTTTTCTGAATCTCATAAAGAAACTATAGAGACTTATGCTCAAATATTATATTTGAAGTATGATAAACAAATGGTCTTATTATTTTACAAGGGGTATACATAATTCAGTGTTCATTAATCATTTCTACTTTCATAAGACTTAAGGAAAAAGAAATAACAGGATGGAAGAGGGTAGCCTCGTATTTAGGAAAGCGAAATGTGAAAGTTGCTAAATTATTTTCAGAAATTTAAATAAATCAGTTCAGTAGACTGTGCTTTTTTGTCTATAGGAAACTGGGGAAATGCATACTTCAGACCAATGTGTAATGACTACGTTAATTGTAATTAGCACTGCAAACATATTATTTTCCAAATGACAAAAGTGGTAACTACTGACCCTACACAGAGCATTCATGTGCTTTTGCTGTTTTTTTTTTTATATGCCAATTAATATAATATAAATGCTGGAAACAATAAAAGTAAAATGTTACTGTATTCTGCTATTCAAATTCAAATAGAGTGGGTGCCTGTCTGGCTCAGTCAGTAGAGCACACAACTCCTGATCTGGGGGTTGTAATTTCAAGCCCCACGTTTGGTGTAAGGATTAATTAAAAATAAAATCTTAAAAAAAGTGATTTTCAAATACAGATATTGCCAGAGATAAAGACAATACTGGAATGTAATAAGACAAGCAAAGTTCTTTAATCACATAATTGGCTTCCTCTTTTAAATTTCCACTTAATAATAATTATCTACAAACAAGATTACCAGTAATAATGTTACCCCCACAACATACTGGTTAAAAAGCAGCTGCTTAAATATTTCAGTTTAATATGTAACACATGCTACATATTAACAGTAGCCATGAAGCAGGTTGGCAGCTTTAGCAAGGGTGCTTTACTGGGGGTAGACGAGGTATGACAAGAAAAGACCACATACAACAGCACAGAAAATAGAAGTGACACTATTTTAGAAAAGATTATGACATGAGGTGGGCGGTAGGCATAAGGATATGACCAAGAAAATATGGTGGCCCAGAATGAAAAGGATTATGTTTCTTTCATTTTCTCGAGACTCTACTGGAATAACACATTTAGGGAAGACAATGATTCACTGGGGTTGTCATATGATAAAATTGTAGAGTTAAGCTAGAAAATACTAATGCTAGGTGTATTAGTTTACTTTTGCTGCTGCAACAAATAACTACAAAATTAATGGCTTCAAACAATGCAATTATATCATCTTATAGTTCTGGAGATAAGAAGTGTGAAATGGTTTTCATTGGCTTAAATGGAGTTGTCAATAGGGCAACATCTGGAAGCTCTCGGGGAGAATCTGGTTTTTTGCCTTTCCAGCTTCCCAACATTGCCATATTGCATGGCTCATAGTCTTTTATTACTCCAACATCTCCTTCCCTTGTCACATATCCTTCTTTCTCTCTGCCTCTGTCATCACAGTGCCTTCTTTGACTTGGACCCTCCTGTCCACCTCTTTTAATAAGACCTTTGTGATTATATTGAGCCCTCCGGTATAATCTCCTGATTTCAAGATCCTTAACTCAGTCACATGCCGTGTATAGTAACACATTTGCAGGTTCTAAAAATTAGGATGTGGACATCTTCAAAAGATTATTCATCCCTACCACATGAGGAAAATCAGAAAACTCTTGAAGAAATAGGAAGAATAGCTTCCTCATACTATTAAAATCTCAAAAATTCCAGAAATATCGTTATCACTTTATACATGTGCTGACCACCAATACAGGTAGGCATTGGATATTAATAACTGAAATCCCTGAGGGTATGTCTGTGTGTGTGTGTGTGTGTGTGTGTGTGTGTGCATGTGTAGGCATGTATGGTAGAAATAACTGACTGATATGGGTAATCTTTAAATGAGCATCCATAGTTTGTTGGAAGCCATAAATATTTCAGTCACTGAAGGATGTAAGATAGATTTATATCAACTCTGTTTTTTAAAATTAAAATTCTTCTTTTATCCTTTGCAAGACAACTTTACAGGTCCTTTTAGGTAATTTGGTGACAAGATGATAACAATAAGGGACTTGCCATCATAAAATTATCAGTAACCTTCACTGCTCATCACATGCTTTAGAGAAAGAATCTGAATTCCAGTTACCATCTGGTGAGTTAGTGGCAGATAAGAACAGGAGCCAAATCTCCAGCTTCAAATTAGTGTTTCATTATTAAAGACAAAACTGGCCTTACTCCTACCCCAAATGTAAACTGTATTTAGCTACGAACACCTAAGCAGGTGTCAAAATGCGTCATCTTATTTGACCATGTGGTTTTGGAGTGTATGCTGAAATACTTAATTAAAGGTGAGTTATGTCCTTGAGAATTCTATTTTGCTAAATTTAAGTGCTGGTAATATAAATTACACTAAAAAGTTAACAGTTACACCTCACGCTCATATGAAGTAATAATGGTGTTGAGGGTGTTGAGGGTAAGGAAAACAGACATAACCATTTTTGCCACTAAAGGAAACAAAATAAGCTTTTTTCAACATAGGAGATGCCATGAAGTTACACAAATTACAATGGAGAAGGGCAGATATTTTTACTTCACGCTATTAACAAATAGATATTCAGATATGTTGGGGGTACTACCATTTAAAAGAAATTTGAGATTTCAAATGTTTGAAAAACTTTCAGAGATGATACAGCATTATAAAGTTAAAAATCTCATGTTATTTTGTTCCATTAGTAGACATGGTAAGCATAAAAAGTGCATAGAAAAATACACACAAAAATCCTTATGTCTGGGGTGATAGCTCTAATAGAGGATATTTTTCTTTTTCATTTTTCAGAATTTTCATACTTGCATGCATTAATATTCCTTTACTATTTATATTAAAATAATACTAAAAGTTAAAGAAGCATGTAAGGAGGGATTAACTAGATGTTCCAAAATACTTTTTAAAAATAACCACATGTAAAATCCCCTAATATGGTAAAGGTACTATTATTACTTATAAACCAAGATTATCAGGTGTCTGTGTTTGATATATTCATTAGCTCTAATAACCAGAGTGCATTCTAAAAAACCTGGTGCTTTGTTCTTGAGTCTCTGGGAAAGAGAAATAAAACAAAGACACAACTTGAACCACTGAGATTATTCCTGAAACCTCAATTAAAAAAAAAAGGCAATTAATTTTAGAGCACATAGCATAGATACAGAATATATATACATATATATACATATACATATATATATACATATATATATAAATACATAATTTATATGTCTATATATCTATATATATATCTCCATGTGTATTTGGTAAACTGTATAGCATTTGTATATTTCATAACGTAAGCACTTTAACTCTCAGAGTAACTTTTGTTGCCTGTATTAAGACCAGATCTTAAAGAACTGCAGGAGCTGGTACGGACAAGGAGCTACACCACTGTTGCAATCAACGTGGAAAGAAAGTAGACCACATAGACACCCCACCCTTAATGGAAAAGTATCCAGATAAGAATTTCACCTTGTATGTTCCATCCCCCAAATTGAAAAATGGATGGAAAAAAGGTATGATTTAAAATAAAGTAATACTGACATCACCACTGTGTTGATGCAACCACTGACAATCAGCCACATCAAGAGTCAAGTAAACCTGTAAAACACTTTCCTTTTTTCACCAAATAATATTCACAGGAGACACTCTGTCAAATACATCCTTCATTCCACCATTCCACTCACTGCGTGCAATCTTCATTTTCCCTCCACCCTTTTCTTTGCTACTGTGGAACCATCAGCAACCGACCAAAACAAAATGGGCACCGATAAACTCACTGTACATCTACTCTTTGTCCTTCATGTCCTTATTTTGTTTAAAAAAATAAGCAAGCATCACTTAATGATGATATTAGAAGAGCTGGACTATTTTTAGTTCTAATTTAATTCTTCAAAAATTGTGAAATATTTTACTTGTTTATTGAAGGATGGTTTTACTTTCACATTTTTTGGTCCATCTTTGAACTTTTCACTAAATGATCACCTATTTTAACTTCTCTAATGGCTTTTCCTCTCTTATTTACATTAAAGTTTTTAATCTCTATCAGAATTTACCCAGTGGATACCAGTAGTGGATTTCTCAGTGATTAGATAATTCACTCCAGATCTCATCTGCAAACAATGAAGAGTACTTCAACTAAGTAGTTCTATCAGACATAGACAATGACGTTCTCTTATAAACGAACCAAAAAATGTTTATAATAATGCATGTTTGTGACTCCACATATATTCTTCAAACTAATTTGAATTATTTACATTTTTCTAAAACTGTTTTTTGAAAAGACATAAAGAATGTGAATATTGCTTGGTATTTTAAGTGCTTTTACATTTTCACAAGGCACAGACACTTGTTCAACGGTCAGGGATGGGATGATGTTCTGGGATGGAGCCAGAGGGTAGTAAGGGGGAGAACATGAAGTCTGGAGCAAGTTTGGGAAGCGGGACCTGAAGCTGAAGCATGGATTAACAGCAGTATTACTTCTTTCCTCCTCTACAACAAGCAGCAGTGAGAATCCTACGGACGAAGTCTGGGGTAGGGTACAAGTCAGATCCTGCACAGAGCCATCAATAGTGTACAACTGCCAATTCATTTTTCAAAAGCTGAAAATATAGTTAAGTTATTGACAATGACAAATAGTCTCCATCACCATTATGGCAATATCAAATTGTGTGTGACATATATTAAAATTACTTTATTTAAACAGGATAGGAGTTTATGGGGATTTAATGTCATTACTGAATTACATAATTGGTGAGTGAAATGTAGACATTTTCTTTTAAGAAATCCCTCCCAAAAAGAAAAATCCTAGATAATGGTTATCAGGGAATTCTTCAGTATGAACAAAAACTGAAGGAAGGGGAAAGGAGAAAATCAAGTAGTAATTCAAGAATTTTAACCTAGATTCCGTGGTACTTCTTGGAGGCCCATAGCTGGGTTCTAGATCACAAGTAGTGTAAGCAGAATGATATCTTCCTGCCCAAAAGATGTCCATGCCCCAATCCCGGGAACCTATAAATATGTTTTATTACACCGGAAAAGGGACTCTGCAGATGTGATTGAGGGTAAGGGCTTTACAATGGCAGGATTACCTTGGATTACTCAAGTGGGTCCAACCTAGTCACATGAGCTCTTAAATGTGGAAGGCAGGTAATGGGTCGGAGAAATGGGAGCATAAAAAGGATTTGCTGGAGGGTTCGAAAATGTAAGGGACATTGTGCAAGGACCAGAAAGAGGACAAGAAATGAGGGTGTTCCCCCAGGTGACAGCCAGCAAGGAAACAGGGACTTCAGTCCTATAATCTTGAGCTGCATTCTGTCAACACCTGCATGAGCAAGGAAATGGATTCTCCTGCAACACTGCCCTGCACACACCTTTGTTTTAATCCAGTGAGATCTGTACTGGACTTCTACCCCCAGAACTGTAAAATAACAAATTTATGTTATTTTAAGCCACTAATTTGTGATCATTTGCTATGAATAGAAGACCAATACACAAGAGCTTCCTAAAATTGTAGCAATATTTGCATATTTGTATGTGGTCATTTTTCTGATGAAAAAGGCTGCATATTTCACCAAAAAAGCAAGAATGATTGAATGTTATTATCTTTTCACATCGTGTAGCACTAAAAACATCCTTATGCACTATGGCAGCATAACAGTTTTCATTTTAGATATTTAACTGGCAAAAGTATGTCTTGTGACACATAACTGAACACAGGAGCACACAGCTGACTCTGCTCTGCTCCTCTGCCCTGTTCACCTTACCTCTAAAGCAGGCAACACTGGTGCTCATGTGTAATGATTCCCAAGAACTGTGGCACTGTGGCTACTCCGGGTGGACTGTGAGTTCCTAAAGAACAGTATTTTGTTTTGTTTTGTGGTTCTTTTGCCTCTCCAGAAACACCGTCATGCTGTGCCTAGAAATGGTAAGTTCTATAAAAATATGCACATGATTGAACCCAAAAAGCAAAGTTCTATCTCAAGAAAGTGACCTGGACTACCTACCATTTGAAATTCTGTCCAGACCAGTGATACGGTCTATGTATTAATGTATGCTTTATATATCTAATGCATTATATTCTGTAAAAAAAGGAAAGTTCCCAGATTTCTATGGGAAAAATATGTGAGTGCCCTCAGATTAATTTCCAAGATGAGCATCTGGACAGATCACGGGGAAATATTGACAGAGGAGCTTTGACATTTCCCACTGATCACCTTGACCCTCTGTGGAATGTTTTCTATTTGAGCATGGCCTAAATCCACACAGGCTCCAGCGAAACATAGCTTAATATTCAGAAATGTAATCAGAAGCTTAGTGATATTTATTAAACAAACCATTATGGAGCAAACTTTATTTGGATAAACCAAAGATTCAAAGATAGAAGGAAATCCTGGGGGTAAATGGATACATGAACAATTAAACAGGGAGTGGGGGTAGGAATTTGATATAGTCTCTTTTTTCTCCTAGGTTCTTTCATAATGACTGAAATGCTGGAGTGACAGATGCTGGCAAACAGCAGACCACGGAAAGGATGGTGACTGAGCATGGCCATGCATGCAGTAATCTGCTTCGTGTTCAGTCTTCTTTAAATATTTCATAGCATATCTGGAACTGGTGAAGCGTTAATAAAATGTACAGAGTTTTCTCAACACAGAGGTGCGCTGAGCGCCCACACAGATGCAACATGAGAAAAAAAGCCTAGAGGAATTTGAAGTAAGGTGAAAAAAATAAGAAAATGAGATTCAACCTGAAATTATGTGAGGGAGCGTGTCTGTAGAAAAATAATCAGAAACAGATATTCAGTGGAAGAGAGACAATTGGAAAGCAGTCAAACCAAACAGGACAGAGAAGAGAGGATACTAAACAATAAATCAGAGAAGCCTGAGACACTGTGACAATTCAGGGGAAAAACTGAAAATCATCTTGGTGGCCATGTGATGTTACCAAACAAGAAAGCGCACCTGAGCTAAAATTCACCTTGAGACAGTGTACTTTTTCTTTTTCTTTTTTCTTTTTCCTATGCTGAACTCAGAGGAACTGGAAGGAATTCAAAAGAGAACAGCAAATACAATTAAGAGTCTAGAGGGATTGATTTATGTAGTGAGAGGGGAGAAATAAAATATGCAGTCCTTGGCTAAAGTCTTCTAGACAGAACATAATTGTCAAAAGTCTTTAAAGGATTTACATACTGAGTCAATAGAGGGTGATTAAGTTCAGTGAAAGGGAATCTAGGCAGAATCTAGGGAGATGAATGTAAACTCTAATGCTAAAAACATTTTTCTAATTTTGTTAAGACTAAAATCTAAAGTGTTTCAAAGGGTGCTGATTCAAAGGTCTGCTGTTGTTTTGTTGGTGTTTTTTTTACCCATTTTGAGATTTATGCTAAGTGCCCTAGGGAGACAGTTGTTGGAAAATTCATTATACCCCTGACATTCTCTAACAGATTACCATTGTCCTTTTGAGACCTCACCTTCCCAGTATATAAATAACTTCTAATTTTATAATCCCAGCTCTATAATAAGTTTTGATATCTAGTAGGGTAAGTGCTCCTACATTGTTCTTCTTTAGAAAGCCTTGGCTGTTTATTCTGTCTCTTTATATGTACTCTGTGTACTTACTGATTTTAATAGATTAAACTTTGCATTAGTCTACTGAGCAGGTTGCCATAATAATGCCCCACAGACTGGGAGGCTTAAACAACAGAAATTTATTTTCTAACAGTTTTGGAGGCTGTAAGTTCAAGATCAACTATAAAAATTAAATATATTAGAGTACAGAATGATATCATCATGTAAAGTTGTATTAACTTAAAAGACCATTATTAAACCACTAATAAGAAAAAAGGAATTATTTAATTAGACAAGTGAATTAAAAATAACTCTAATTATGTTAAGTGATGATAAAAATACATAATACCTATATATATTTACATACATACATGATACATGATGGCTATTATGATTTTGCATGAATAGTAGAAAGTGCAAATAAAGGCATTTACTCCATTTATTTCCTTTTTCTTTAGAATGCAACATTTTCATAATTAAAAACAATTAATGCATAAGAATGAGACTTCGACTTTTCCATTTGTAAAAATCACTAATTTTGTCTAGAAATAATTGAAGAAAAACTTGGAAATTTGACTACAGGTTATTTTCTGTGGCAGTGAATGGATGCAACCTAGATATTCAAAAGACAGAAAATAATCACATAAAATCCAGTATAATACTTTAATGGAACACTATGAAATAGTTAAAAATGGTGTTGCATAAATAAAATTTTTGCAATAAAATATTAAAAATACATAGTTAAGTAAAAAATGTTTTCTAAAATTCTTGTTTTGTGTGTGTGTGTGTGTGTGTGTTTATGCATGGAAAGAGAACTCTTGGTTGGCTCATGTACAAAATTGTCAGGGTTGCAGGGTCAATACACATGGGCTCATCAACATGGACTTCCATTCATGAAGGCACATCTGACTGTAGCCATTAATGACTGCCCCACCCAATAATAGCAGAAACCAACACTGACCCCAATAAAGCACTACTGTCATGAAAGTCTAACCAACTACTAATGGCAGGTTAATCACACTGACAAATATTTCTTTTGGAAGGCAGTGATCTGTTTTCACTATAATATATACTTGCTCTGATATATACTTTCTATCTGCATTCTTCTGCTCAAACTACCATCTGTAGACTTACTAAAAATATTTTATTGACTTTCACGATATTCCACACAGCAGAGCATCTAACTAAAGAGCTCATTTTACAGCAACTAAAGTATGTCAATGTGCGCATGCTTATAAAATTCACTGGCTTTATTCTGTTTCAATTGTCCCAAAGCAACCAGCCTTATATAATGGTGGAATGGACTATTTTGAGTGGCAATACTTTACAGGGCTAGGGTAATTCTGCCAAGATGCAATATATACTTAGAATCAGTGACCAATATATTATTGGTGCTGTTTGGGGATCCATGGGTCCAGGAATCAAAATATAGAAGTCAGAATGACTTCTTTCACTATTGCCTATATGATTCACTAATGGAATTTTGCTTCTTGTACTCTCAACTTTGGCCTCTGCTTCTCTAGAAGTCTTGATTTCCAAAAAATTAATGTATCCAATAATGGACACAACAGTAATTCTGGTAAAGTAGAAGCTGAGATTGCCACTTGCCACTTTGGGCTCCTTCTGTGGGCCAATGACAGAATCAACACGCAAAGAAGGATGTCAGGCTACAGGCAGGGGTGATGAACCCAAGTATGAAGGGAACCCTTGTTAACAGACAACATAGAAACCAGTTGTCACTACACACTCAACAAGGAGGAGTCTGTCTGGAATTTAGATCTTTCAAGTGCTGACTTAATATCCCTATGTCTTCTGAATAAAATCCCATAAAAAACTATAACAAACCCTACTAGCTTATGTGAAATGAAGAATTGTTTCACACTACCAGGTAAAAAACCCAACTCCAGAGGTGTTTGCTGAGAGCAAAGGGAATATGAAATGTATAGTGCAAAAAGGAAGTTTATAACCATCAGTTATGACCATTTGATCAGTTTCAAATGAGGACTATAGTAGTCCTTTCTTTCTTACTGTGTTCTGAATGTGTGCGCGCACGCACACGTATACGTGAGTATACTGACCAATCTTTACTTTTATCCCCATTCCTTCTCCTAACACTAGATGTTATTAACAGTGATTAAACTGATATCTCAGTATCTAAGTTACAGGATAACAAAACAAAAATGTGACTAGAAGAGGAGTGTTCATTAGCCGAAAATAGATATAGTGACCTGGGACTTTGCGTACTCTTTTCTAGGGAGAGTGTTCGTGTGTTCTTGCTGTACAAGGTATAGTTACATCATGACCTGATTTGTTACTGCCTTCATTTAGAGGTTAACTATGGTTGAAAGAAGTCTGTACTGATACTGGAGGTACTATGCTACATGATTCCACTGACAAGTTGGTCTAATTGCAAACAGTGTTTCTTAGTATCCCCTTCCTTATACTGTTCTTAGTGAGAGGGGCTAGAGGAAGGAGTTTTGTGGTTCATTATAGGTGGTAGATGGACTTTGTAAAAAGAGCTTGGAAGATTTCTTTCCATTTCATGCTCTGGTATGATACAAATAAGATGGGCATTGTCTTTTAAAGATGAAGAGTTGAAAGAATTCATCATGATATCTTCAGCAAGTTGAAACAGTGAGACCTCCTATATGATTATTTATGTGTCATTTAACCCTCAACTTCATTAAGATTTTCAAACTTTTTTTTATAAAATTGGGTGAAAAAGTATCTCATAATTCATTTACTCTGTATCTGATTTTTTGCCATTGTAATATTCCTATTTTTTCCTGATTAGGTTAAACTCTGTTGTATGTACATTATCATTGCTTTTCTAATAGAACCAACACTTGCTTTTATGCATTAATTTGTAGAATTTTAGTTTATTACTATTCTATGTTTTTACTAATTAATATTTTAAATAACATAATCATTCGTAATTGCTTCAGATAGGTTTTTTTCTTTTCTAAAACTTTCACTTAAAGTTTTATTTCTCTTATTTTCAATATATCTTGTTCTTAACGTATATTTAACGTTTTGAATTTTCTGTTCTACTTTTGAGTAACCCATGGGTTCTGGTATGTAGTGCTACTGCTATTGATATCTTGAAAAGATTTTTTATTTTGACCTTTTTATCTCAAGAGTTGTTTTAAGGAGATTTTGTAAATCCTCAAATAACAGTGTTATTATTTCCTATATTTGTCATTAGTTTCTAACTTAATTACATAGTGAGTTTAAAGAGATTGGAAACTTCATAGCTACATTAGGAAAAGGAGATCTAAAATAGAAATACTTAAAATAAAAGAAATAAAAGACTTAGACTTATACTAGAAAAAATTTTCTAAACTTAAAAAACTGATTAAATATATACATGAAAGGACACGCTTATAACCTGGGAAAAATGAATATGAAGCAGTCAAACCACACTAGCAAAATTACTGTACTTTAAAATATGAAGAAAAAGTGCTATAGTTAATGAAGAAAAATAATCAACTCACTTGTAAGGTGTATTCTCTACAACAGTCGTCAATTGCAAGAAAGCAATGTACAAATTGCTCAGGAAAAGACAACTTGATCCATTTTATACCAGCCCAGTTATATATTATGTATAGATAAACAATGAGATTATATACAAAAATTATGCTTTTAGACACAAATTAACAGAAAACCTAACTTAAATTGTCTCAAGTAATAGAGGGTTATAACTGAAATGTTCAGATTGGAAACTATCATGGTTCAGTCAAATGCCCAACTCCATTCCTCTGAGATTTTCCTGCCTCTGCTTTCTCTCTGTTGATAACACCCACAGGCTGGTAGAAGGTGG
Source organism: Ursus maritimus (assembly GCF_017311325.1). Taxonomy (NCBI): domain Eukaryota; kingdom Metazoa; phylum Chordata; class Mammalia; order Carnivora; family Ursidae; genus Ursus; species Ursus maritimus. The sequence continues at coordinate 28,249,413 of NW_024425341.1, read as the reverse complement.
CTATAAAATTTCTAAGCCTTATTTCCATGCATACAAATTTCTTTTTCTTTTTTTATAAAAATTTTTACTTAAATTCCAGTTAGTTAGCATACAGTATAATAAAACTTTCTATAGAAAGAAGGATTACAACTGTTTTTACAGATGCTCCTTATTAAGAATGACCAATTTCATTCCAGAAACCCCTGCCACATTGAGGCCAAATTTCGTACCATACCCATTCATTTGACGATGCTTCTTGACATTCTCTTCCAGGTACTCTTCTGAACCAATTCATATGTCCAGGTGATGCTATGTACCAATTGGTTTAGGCCTAGGTTCTTGGACCAATCACTGACAGATGGATGGAATTACCCTTACACTCATCGGGATGACTCCTCAAACCAGGATTGTGTAGTGGTAAGCACTGACTTCATAATTTGGAATAGTCCATCATCATTTGTATGATTTATTTGTGTGATTAAAAATTTAACCAGACTCAGTATAACCTATAGTATTGAATTTGCTAACTTCCAGCTAATTAATATTCCTAGCTTTTATATATTCAAGGAGGAAAAATAAAGATATTTTAAATATTCAGAAGATACTTGGAAAGATAGCATTTGAAAAATTATAAGAAAATTGTTTTCTTTCATTTTAATAGTTTCAAATACTTTTACTGTACTATCTTTGCCTCTCATATTCAGTGACGGACTGGGAAGTTATCTATGAGAGAAAATTTATTTATAGCACACTTACTGAATAAGCTAAAGGAATATACACTCTCCAATTCAATTCATTCTTAATATCAGAAATAGCTAATTGACCATTATTTTAAGCCAAAATCTATTTGGAAAATGTGATTATAATATTTTTTCCACAGTTATATTTCAATTGTTTTCCAAGAGATTTTGTAATCTAAATAAAACTTTTATAACGATAAATCTTATAATTCCAATTTAGCACATGAATCATCATATCAGTTCTACTAAACCACTATGGCTAATTCTCTTTTGGAAACTTTCCAGAAAGAGCTTGATTTTTCCTTCTCAGAATATGATCCCTGGATTTAGAGAACTTAAGGGCCCTGTAGTTGAGTAACAAAAATTGAGTAGATGATGTTTTGATGGCAGCTGAACTAAATATTTTGTAGCTGTTTCATAAAAAAGAAACTCAGGGGATTTCCTACTAGTAAGTGAAGAATAACTAAAATGCCAAGCCTATTGTTGTAAGAGGTCAGAAATTATATCTGAAGTTGTCTAAAGTTATGATTGTTTCTCAAAAAAGAAGATATGGATATGAGAAGACATTATGATAGATTTTTAAATTTTCATAGTTGTTTGGTAGAATATTTAAACTTTTACTTGAAGGTAAAAATTGTTACTCTTAGAGCAGACTAGGGAAGATGGTGGATTAGGAGGATCCTGAACTCACCTCATCCCACAGACACACCAAGGCAATAACTACATCGATTCAGCTAACTCTGAAAATGACCAGAAGCCGGGCAGGACAGATCTTCCAGAGCAGGACAGAGAGGAGGCCACACTGCAAAGGGTAGGAGGAGTGGAGACGAGATCAGGAACCAAACCCCTGGAGCAACTAACCACAAATGGCACAGATATCACGAGCATGAAGGAGCGAGGGGATCAGGGCCTCCCACAGGCAACCTCAGCCATGAAGAACCACACAGGGAAGATGAGTACCCACAAGGTTTGGCTTTGAAAATCAGCCAGACATAACTCCAGGGGAGCTAGAGGGCAAAGGAAACTGAGTCCCTACCATTAAGGAGCCAGTAAACTAAATAATTCAGCCAGAGACACAGCACAGAAGAAGCAGTTTAAAAAGCGCCTGGGCTACATACATGATAGAAATTTGCTGACTGATCTTAGAATGTGTGCTGGAGGGGAAGGGATCTACAGGTGATTCCTTCAAGAACAAATCTGTTGCAGGCACCCTTTTTCTTACCCCTGCCCCCAGTCTAGAAAGCTGGACGCCTTTGGAAAGCCAGTGCTAACACTCTCCATCTAGCTGGCTAGCACTGTGTGCCCATCCCATCCAAACACCCACCCCTAAATCTACACCTAAAGGAACGAAAAAAAGAAGAACAAACAAAGCCTAAAGTTAGTAGAAGGAAGGCAATAATAAAGACCAGAACAGAAATAAATGAAATAGAAAAGGAAAAAAAGAAAGAAAACAAAAGATAAATAATAGCCAATAGCTGGTTTCTTGCAAAGATAAAGTTGGGATGCCTGGGTGGCTCAGTCAGTTGAACGTCTGCCTTCAGCTCAGGTCATGATCTCAGGGTCCTGGGATTGAGCCCCACAGCTGGCTCTCTGCTCAGCGGGGAGTCTGCTTCTTCCTCTCCCTCTACTTCTTCCCCTCCACTTGTGCACATTATCTTTCTCTCTCTCCCTCTCTCTCTCAAATAAACAAAATATATAAAAAAAAGATAAAGGTGATAAACCCTTAGCCAGACTCATCAAAAAAAAAAAAAAAGAGACAGAAAACTCAAATAAACAAAATTAAGAAAGAGAACTAACAACTGACATAACAGAAAGATAAAGAATTATAAGACAATACTATAAAAAATTATATGCCAGCAAATTGGTCAATATAGAAGAAATGGATAAATTCCCATAATAATAATAATAATAAAAGATAGTTACCCTTAAGTTTCCAAAGCTTTTGATCACTTTTACATAAATACTTCTAAACTTTTTTATGTTTATTGAATCATGCCTTATTAAAAATGCTACAATTTAATATTACCTTACATTCATTTTGAGAGATGGGGAAACTAAATACAGCAAGTTCTCAGAGTACTTGAACAAAATATTAAAAATCCTGGATTCCTGACCTGTGACTCACTGAGCTATGTTGCCTAGGTGAATTAACCTCTGAAAATAACCAGAAAAACTTGGTTTTAAATGACCTCTCCATTACTCACTAGTTGTGTGTTTTTAGAAAGTGACTTGATCCTTCTAAGCCTCAATTTTCTTATCTAAAATGGAGCTATAAAGGCCTACATTTTTCATTGAATAAAAGCCTAGTTAACTGATTAAACAGCAGTTATATTTGAATCAGCATAGCTATATGCAACATCTTGAATCCATTCTGAAACAAGGTATAGGCTACATTTAAAACTAAGACCTAAATATTGCTTCTTTCTACTAAAGTCAGTTCACCTGCAGTGATGTTCTTAAAACTTGGATGCATATTGGAGTCATGCATGGAGATTTAAAAATTATTATGTCTGGGACCCAACCCTGAAATGTTTATTTAGTTGTCTTGGTTATGACCTGGACATTGGGATTTCAAAAGATTGACCTAAAATATAAAGATTATTTTCATTTATCCCAGTTATTTTTGAATAATAAGATAAACTAACTATTAAACTTGATTAAGTAGCAGCAGATTCAAGCAGTCTTAAATATAACTGTATAACTCTAATTAGCAGGTCTCACCTGTTTGGTATTCCAAATTAACTGTTAGTCCCTATGAAACTCAAATTAATGAATAGGTTCTTATCTCGTAGACACAATGATAAACTTTAGCCTGGCATAACCAATATTTGGAAACACCATTCCTCCTCTCTCTGCTAACATAAAATTGCTCTTTTATGTAAAAACAAATAATCTGTGGCTTCCAGTTGGGTTGAAGTTCAGTCATGTTCATTAAGGTTGAATACATTGGTGAGAATAGTATCTCAAGGAGACGCGGTAAAGAGCAGAAGGAGTAGTAAATAATACAAAGGTAGAAGTAAGCAAAAGCAACGTGTTTAGCCTTCACTCTCTCATTCTCTTCACCTCCTGGGTGATCCCATCACCCCCCAGCTGTTGATCATCATGCACATGCTGATGTGCTCAAGCTGCCAGTGTCCAGACTCCTAAATTCAACACTTATGGCCAAGGGTATACGTGACATACCTAATTGCACATCCCAAACTACTTCAAAACCATCATAAGTAAAACTAGATTAAGCCCCTTTTACTCCAAATTCTTCCTTTCTTCTTCATTTACCAGCTCATTAAATAATGCCTGTTGTGGACACTCCAAAAATACTGGGTTGACCTCCAGCCAAAAGGTATCCAGATGCCAAGGCTGACGATGCTGCACTTGCCCCCACAGGTGTGGAAACATTTACTATTCATCTAATGAGGTGGGGGAGAGCAGGGAGCACCCAATCAGATTCAAAAATTGCTTGAAAGAATTAGGGAAATGAGACTGGTTTGGCTTTTAATGTGATTAAGGGCTTAAGCTAGGGTGATAGTTCCCTTATTTGGTCCAGGTCTTGTGTTGTTTGGACTTCCCAGTGGGAGTTAAAGGAGGGAGCACCTGGGGTTTCTAATCCACTTTCCTAGATGTGTGGCAGAAGGAAAAGGGAGTGGTAGGACTTGAGAGCTGTCAGTCACCCTTGATTAAGTGTGAACTGTAATAGTGATTCTGACACCAATTTTGAGGATTCGCTTTTGATGTGAATTTAGAACAGAAATTTAGAACTTCCTGACCACCCATGCAAATCCATGGAATGTATTGCAATCTTGACAGTGTATCTTTATGTATGTCAATTTTATTCTACATATTATAATTAACTGATGTTATTCCTAAGGATAAATTTAGTGTAGCAGGTCTGGTAAATAAGTGGACTCTGGAGATCATTCACAGACAGGTAATAAACTCCAGGATATAACACTGAATTTGAACTAACCTGGAAAAACTAAATAATATCTGTAGATGACAGATTATATACATATATTATACATGATAGATTAATAGACTAGTATATATATCTATTCATACACAAATACATACATAAAATAAAATAGAATATTACATTTAGTATTCTATTAAATAAAAATGCATAATGAATTTTAGGCCAATTTATAGTGATCTTAGTAAGAATAGGCATGTACAAAAGATACTCTTATTAACTTCTGTTTCTTTAGATATTGTCCCTTGGTGATGCTGAATCATTCATAAACTCTTCAGAATAGAAAGTGAACTATTGAAACTGATGCAAATAGTTTAAAGTTGTGCCACATGAAAAATTAAACTTTTATTTTTAAGCAGGATTGGTCTTTAATCATGCTGTGTTCTCTCGTTAGTGTCCTCATGATTTCTTCCTACAGTTCAAATCTCAAAAGAGAAATTATCATTGCTAAGAAGTGCCTGAGTATGTAAACTGTATGCTTTATATTACCGGAGTTGGCCAGATTTGATGAGAACAATTAATCACGATAGTTCTTACAATGGCAGAAATGGATGGATTTAATTTTTTATCTTTCTGAAAGTGTGGAATAAAATCTCTTGGCATTTCTTAAAATAGCTTATTGACAAATCTGTAAGACAATTAAGATAAATATTTGTTATAAAGTCTCTGTTAAATTGTTTTATTGTTGAAAGAATTTTGACTTCAATTTGATATGAGTTTCTCCAAAAGTGGATTTTGACAAAAAAGTCTTGTGAGTGTATAAATAAAGTATAGACTGAGAGTGGTAAAATAGATTTTTAAAAAATATAACCTATAAAAATCTGGTTATTTTATTTTAATTCTGTTTGTTTCTATATAGATCCAAAACAGACATTATTTTCTTTTTTAAAAAAGATATCTATCTATCTATCTATCTATCTATCTATCTAGAGAAAGTGTGAGCTGGGGGAAGGGGAGAGGGAAAGAGAGAATCTCAAGCCGACTCTGCACCGAGTCTGACGTGGGGTTTGATCTCACAACCCTGAGATCATGACCTGAGCCAAAATCAAGAGTCAGACACTTAACTTAGTGAGCCACCCATGTGCCCCAAAACAGACACTATTTTCATAAAAATACTTACTTTCTTAAATGGAAAGAACCATTTGCATAATCTTGGAAAATACAAAAGGGGCTGCCTCGATTACGTTCGCTTAAATTATCTTCTTTTGCTGTATAGACCTATATCGTTCTATCCCAATATAGCTATTTTAGTAGAACCCGGCAGATAATCGTAAGAAATATTCAACCAAATGGATCTGACATCCAACAACATGCCAGGCCTCACTACCCTGAAACCCTTTAAACACCTAAACACCCTGAAACCCATAAACACCTAACGATTCTAGATAAAATACCGCATATTTAGTGAATGGCTTTGGTAAAGGAAGAAGAAAGAAGGCTCCAGATACCATGAACAAGTGAGCAAGAAAAAACAGTCCCAGGGTGTTGAAAACAGTGATAGTTGCAGAATCTTCCATAGGACTTACAGGCCATAGGCTCCTTCAGTTTCCTCTAGTCTTACTACGAAAACTATTTTAGTTTTATGACAAGTCTCTGAGGTAGGCATTATTGTTATCCTACTCTACAAATGTGAAGCCGAGATGCAGAGATGTTACACAACTTGCCCAAGACCACAAGATTTGTAAATGGCAGCCGTGGAATGAAAACCAAGACACTCTGGCCCTGGAGTCAGTAGGCTTAACCAGCCCATGAGTTATAACTCCACGGATCTAAGACAACAATCTCAAAAGCTCCAAAACGGTGTTCAGAGAAATTAACAAATAAACAGAAATCATAATGAAAGAACAACACAGTAAAATAAGAATAAACATATTTTGGGGCACCTGGGTGGCTCAGTTGATTCATCTGACTCTTGGTTTCGGCTCAGGTCATGATCTCAGGGTTGTGAAATCAAGTCCCCCATTGGGCTCCATGCTGGGCATGGAGTCTGCTTAAGATTCTCTCTCTCCCTCTCCCTCTGCGCCTGCCCCACTTCTTTCTCTCCTGCTCTAAAAAGAAGAGAGAGAGAGAGAGAGAGAGAATAAACATATTGCAGAAAGATCTAAATGGGACTTGTGGAAGTAAAAGAAAAAGTCATTGGAAGTAAAACTCACCTTCCTTTAATAGACATTACTTTAGTAAACTGTTAGTATTAAACATAGCGGAATGTTAAAATTACAGATTAGGTGAAACGTGCTGTATTTTTCTGTCACTGATTTAGGAAATGGAAACCCGTTATATGCTTGTGCATCATAAAACGTAAAGCTTCATGGTTTCCTGTTGCCTCAACATCCTGGCGAACAGTCTCTCAGCACCTTGGCCAGATGACCAGGAGCAAGAGTGATAAGGCTGGCCCCTGGTGCAATAACCCTTTTTGCCCTGACTGTGACCTAGTGACATCAACTATGCCAACTAAATCTCATGCCTTTTTGCTGGGATACTCCACTCTGACCCACAGGAAAGGCACTTGCCAAAGGTCCCCTCTTTCCCTTCCCTTCCTGCTCCACTTCTTTCAGCTCCCTACCTGCTTGGTTGAACACACTACCATGATGCCCTCCTTGTGGCCCCTCTTGCTATGCAGTGACTGCCTCTCTAGGATCTGTGAGTAAATAAACTTTGTCTTCCCGAATCTCTCCTGCATCCCTTCTTATGGCAGCACCTGATGGACCATCTAGTGAAAGAATACAAAACAGCTGTTTCATAAAGCTGCTGCTTCATCTTACACTGGCCACATCCAACCACACGGGTCAGAACACTACAATCCTACAACAGGCTCAGATGGAGGAGAACCAGAATACTGGAAAATATTTGTTCTCTGGAAAATACATATATCATACTGCAAAATTCTTTGACTAAAATATTTTATTTCCCCAATTTTTATGCTTAAATACATTAAAAAATTTTACTATGCCATCACTGAATTTTCAAAAGCCTACTTTTTTATAATTAAAAAATCTTACTAATAAGTCAGTGTATATTTTCCCTCTCTCTCTCTCTCTCTTCCTCTCTGACTATGACTATGGTGTACAGTCACCACTGTTACCATGAACTTGGTTGCTTTTCCTGGACTGAAATCGTCGTTTCCATTCTTAATGATTACAGACAGAAAAATAATAACAAATTCCACTATCTATGAATGGATGTTTTCTTCCCCAATTTTGACAGATGTATACATACATACTAAGACAATGTTATAAATGAAAATCAGAATGATCATTGAGAATGTTCTAGACATAAAAGTCCAAGATTAAATATTATCTTCATTATTGAGAATGAAATTAGTAATTCAAGTGGCGTTCATGCTACCAGTAGTAGCTGAAGGAAATATTACCTTTTCTTTTACCAGGTATTAGAATAAAGCTTTGCCAAATTTTGGCAAAGAGATGCCAGGAGAGAAACAGACCAAGTCCTTAGATCTAAGCTCCATGTGCCAGGGGCATGGATTTCACTCAGATTCATAAAATCCATGCTAAAACCTCCACAGGACCTTAGAAAAGAGAACTTCTAAGCCCCCTTTTAAGATTTTTTAAGTGTACAAGAAAATGTATCAATTTTTCTCACCACAAATTATACATATTAACTTTTCTTGAGTCACTAAATGTGACTGATATGTTCCAAATAATCCTTACTATTTCCTTCAATTTACTCTGTGTTTTTATTGACTATATTCCTTACGTTGTACATTTCATCTCTGTGACTTCTTTATTATACAATAGTAAATGACTCAATGCACTGTTTGCATTTATTTATTCTTTATGTTTCCATAGAGTCAAATGAATTATTTTTATCTTTGGGCATTCTCTCTGATTTTCAAAACTGTCTTTTTCCTAACATCGTAAGCCACCATTACAGTGAATCGGTCTTAAATTATATTAAAATGGGCCTCTTAATGACAAGCCAGTAAGCATGGATGACCCATTATGCTTCAAACATTTTACACATCTCACAATAAGAAATCACATCTTGATCCCTGAACGATTCGCTAAGGAACAGACCTGAGTAACCAGGGTCTGTGTGAACGAAAAACTATTTTTCAGTTCTCAAGCTACCTCCCAGAGTGATTAGAGGAAGGAAAAGCAAAGATAGGACTAGAGAAAAAAAGAAGCATCCAGATGACATTTGTGAGAGAAATATATTTCTCTCTCTTTTGAATGCCCAGAGTGTTTTATCTGTAATTAAATTCACCTCTTTCAACAAACATTAATTTAAATTATAATAAAGATATCCTCCACAACTGAGTTCTTATTTTGCCCCTATGTACTTTCTGAAGGGCACCGCATGCATTCATACATTTAATTTGTACAACATATTTATAAGAGTGCTGCAATTATAATTCTCAGGTTACCAAAGAAGAAGAAAAAAATTAAGCAACCAGTCATGATCACAATTGGCACACAGCAACAATGATCCACTGTTTCTTGAAGAAATCAATGAATAAGCAAAGAAGGTCTCTAAATAGCAAGTATGTTTTCTAATATATTTTATATTCTTCATTTTCCAAATTTTTCGATGTCAGTAGCAATAAGATTGTTGAAGAAAAGTAATTTTTTTTTTAAGATTTTAAAGTATGAGCTAGTAAACATCTCAGGAGCATCATGTCAAATCTCATTAGTAACATATAGCACGTTTCAGTTAGCCATTTATTTCCCACCCACTTTCCTCTCATTTATAATCTGACTTTTCTCGGTTTCATTTTCAAGTCCCAAGGGAGGTTTTGAGCATTTCTTGGTCTCCCATGATGCCGTGCATTTGTTCTGTGAATGGATAATGGAAGGACAGGGTGTTGGGCTGACCAGCCTGAGATCACGCTGGAGCTGGTGAAATTTAGCATCAGAGCCTGAGGATCTTGTGATCCTGTATTCATCTCCTTCCTCACCAACCATTAAGACTAATTCACCTCAAAAACAAATAGAACAATCACAAAATCTATAAATACTTCATTCTTCTCATGACCAAGGAACAGACTCATAGGATAATCAGACTACAAGAATCACAATTCAATAACCAAAGGAAGGAAAGGAAATGAATAGCACTTTACCTTGAAAACGTAAAGGTGAAATGAAGACTTAACATGGAAAATGAGACCTTGCTAAGGGAACACTAATGCTTACTTTAGTGTATCTTTGATCCTTTCCACCCGAATCTTCATGATCCAGAGAGAGATTACACTTCCTCTTACATCCTTCCTCAAGCATGGGATCCTTTAAATATAAAATAAACAAGAATGCAATGGTGTGTTCCTTTTACTTATGTCATTCTACTGCAAGTTAATTTGATGCAGTTCAAATATATGTTTTTAAGCATGTAGGAAGCTTTTCTTTAAACAAACAGCAATTAAATTAAAAACTTTTAAGAACATCTACAGAAGTGTCTCACACCAATGCTCTGGCAAAAAGCAAATAAAGTGACAAAACCAACTACATAGAAAACGGAATAGTTGATTGAAAAGATAGTCGTGTACAAGAAAATCAAAGAAGGAACATAATTTCAAATTATGTGGGTGGTTACTAGAATTTATATTTCACAGTGTTACAGGGGATTTCAGTCATTTACACATTGTTAATTAACAGGAAGACTAGGCTGACAAATATATTCTACATGTTCAATTATGAACCACTGATATAATTTCAGGGATCTGGATATTTCTCAATTTTGTCTGGAATGGGCATCAATTATATATGTTTTATAGGTACATTAAATTTTGTTACACATACGTATGGACAAAGTCTATGATACGCTAACAATTCAAGAATACAAACAAAATTTTTGAAACCTTTATTTTTTATTAAGCAACGTAACTAAAATTAACATTTCCATTTCTTGCAATGAGGACTGTTTACAATAAATGGGTGACGTTCTCAATGAGCCAGATTCATGCCCACATCAATGCAAACTCTTGTTCACAATTACAAAGGATGTGAATCAGGTCTATTAGTATTTTAGTCTTTGTCTCTTCTTGAAATGAGGTTGAGGGCTGGTCAAGGCCAGATAAGAATTTTTATCAAATATATTAGTTTGAAGGAAAATACAAGACAACCTAAATATTTCATTTAAGCATTCAAACATTTTTCTGCTTAGCATTAGTTTGTCTTAATTTTTTCTTTTTCTCCATTTTCTCTCCTCGCAACTTGTTTATGTACTTTATCTTCTACAAATTGAAACCTAGATTGTATTGGGAAAATTCCAAATTCCAAAAAATCAGTGAATGACTTTAGTTGAGAATATACACAATGGATTACTGATTAGGTCATGTTTTAATAAACCTGTTTTAAGTTAATTGTTTAAAGAAAATGAAATCCATCATCACCAATTTATCATTACATCTTAAATATTGCAGAGATCTCTATTCCAGATACTAAATGTTTCTTAACTTTTTCTTCCATATCAAAATATCTCCTTTTCTTCCTTCTCACAAATAGAAATATCAGGAAATAAAAATAAAAGTTCTTAATATCATGTGTAATTTTTTATTATAATAAGGCTTTTAACTATGATGATGAAGTAATTAAACAATACAACTAGTAACTCAAACTTAAAAAATAATATTATATCTGGCCCTTTAAGAAAACAAATGTTGACCCCTCTTAATAATGAACACTAATACTCATTACTACTATTACTAATAGGTTTATTTTTAAAGACTTTATTTATTTATTTGACAGAGATAGAGACAGCCAGCGAGAGAGGGAACACAAGCAGGGGGAGTGGGAGAGGAAGAAGCAGGCTTCCAGCGGAGGAGCCTGACGTGGGGCTCGATCCCAGAACTCCAGGATCACGCCCTGAGCCGAAGGCAGACGCTTAACGACTGAGCCACCCAGGCGCCCCTACTATTACTAATAGTAAGAAAAGTCAATTTCTACAAGTCTAATTAAATCACTTGAAATACCCACCAAGTGGTGATGTGCTGTTTCTTTAGGAAATGAATATGGTTGATTTTGCATTAGCAAAACAGCAAGTTTTTATTTCCATATACCCAACCTGAAGTTAAACCTCCCCATCAGTGTCTGTGCTTATTAGTCTCTATGATGACAATGAGAGCTTAAGCTTTCAATTTCATGCCCAGGTACTTAATGCTTACATGATACTGTTTAATACTGATTACAAACATTAGAAAGCATGCTGACGCATTGGTGCATAGTCCTAAGATAAAGTTTTATATATTATTCATATTCAAATTGTGGTACATTGAATGGATGTCATCTATAATTACTTGGCTTAAATAAAAAACTATAAATTAATGTTTCCTAGTTTTAAAATATATATCAGAAGTGAAAATCAATCAGATCACTTGATCTAATTAGAGAAATACATTCACTATATTAGAATCTTCGGATTAGATGCAATTTGAAACCAGTAGTGGCCAAGCAAGAAATGATATAAAAAATGATTTACTGGACATCAATAGTACTGAAAAGTCATCCTTTGTAAAATCAAGAGCCATAGAGAGTTTTATTATGTGTAAAAGTTAGCTGTGTAACTGACAGGTAGCAGAAATGCAGTAGACTTAGGCGGGGTCCCAGTGGGAGGGAAGAGGAGTGCAGTGCAGCACAGCTCAGAGGGAGATTTATTTAGCTCTTGACACTGTGTTTGTGATCTGAGGAGACTTACTCTATACAAGTATTTCATTTGCTGATATTTCAGTTGTGATACATCACATTTTTTAATGTGATATTTATTTGAAGAAATCAAAATAATATTTTCTTTCCCTCTGGGACATAAAATAACAAAGTCTCTAACAGTAACTATCACTTATAGTTACTAGTCTAAATACTTGGACTATTATTACACACTGTTTAAAAACAAAACATAATCTGTAAACACCCAAATGACCTATGCTTTACAAGAATAGGTTCCCTACTTTTATTTATTTTATTTTAATTTTAATTTTTAATTTAAATTTTAGGTAGTGAACGTACAGGGCAATATTAGTTTCTGGAGTACAATTCAGTGATTCATCACTTCCATACAACACCCAGTGCTCATCATAACAAGAACCTCTTTAATGCTCATCACCCATCTAATCCATCCCTCTCCCACCTCCCTCCAACAATCCTCAGTTCCTTCTCTATTGTTAAGACTCTCTTATGTCTTGTTTCCCTCTCTCTCTCTTTTTTTCTTTTCCCCCTTGTTCCCTCATATGTTCACCTATTTTCTTTCTTACATTCCATATATGAATGAGATTGTATGGTATTTATCTTTCTCTGACTTATTTCACTTAGCATAATACACTCTAGCTCCATCCATGTCATTGCAAATGGCAAGATTTCATTCTTTTTGATGGCTGAATAATATTCCAGTGTGTGTGTGTGTGTGTGTGTGTGTGTGTGTGTGTTATTTGTGTATATATACCATTTCTTCTTTATCCATTCATCTGTCAATGGACATTTGGCTCTCTCCACCATTTGGCTATTGTTGATAATGCCACTATAAACATTGGGGTGCATGTATCAAATCAGTATTTGCATCAGTATTGAATCAGTATTTTTGTATCCTTTGGGTAAATACCCAGTAGTGCAATTGCTGGATCATGGGGTCATTCTATTCTTAACTTTCTGAGGAACCTCCATACTGTTCTCCAGACTGGCTGCACCAGTTTGCATCCCACCAACAGCGTAAGAGTCTCCCCTTTCTCCACATCCTCATCAATACCTGTTGTTTCCTGACCATAGGAGAAAGGATCTCAGTTTTTCCCCAGTGAGGATGATATTAACTGTGGGTCTTTCATGTGTGGCCTTTACGATGTTGAGGTATGTTCCATCTATCCCTACTTTGTTGAGGGTTTTTATCAGGAAAGGATGCTATATTTGTCAGATGCCTTTTCTGCATCTGTTGACAGGATCATGTGGTTCTTATTCTTTCTATACATATCCATATATCACATTGGTTGATTTGCAAATATTGAACCACACCTGCAGCCCAGGAATAAATCCCACTTGATTGTGGTAAATAATTCTTTTAATGTACTGTAGAATTCAATTTGCTAGTATTTTATTGAGAATTTTTGCATCCATGTTCATCAGGAATATTGGTCTGTAATTCTCATTTTTAGTAGAGTCTTTGTCTGGTTTTGGAACCAAGGTAACACTGGCTTCAGGGAATGAGTTTGGAAGTTTTCCTCCCATTTCCATTTTTGGGACAGTTTGAGAAGAATAGGTATTAACTCTTCTTTAAATGTCTAGTAGAGTTCCCCTGGAAAGACATCTGACTCAAGACTTTTTTGTTATTGTTGTTTGGAGATTTTTGATTACTGATTCAATTTCTTTACTAGTTATGGGTCTATTCAAATTTTCTATTTCTTCCTGTTTCAGTTTTGGTAGTTTGTCAGTTTCTAGGAAGTTGTCTATTTCTTCCAGGTTGCCCAGTTTGTTGGGATATAATTTTTCATACTATTCTCTTATAATAGTATTTCTGTGGTGACGGTTGTGTCTCTCCTCTTTCATTCATGATTTTATCTCTTTGGGTCCTTTCTCTTTTCTTTTTGATAAATCTGGTTAGGGGGTTATCGATTTTATTAATTCTTTTGAAGAACCAGCTCTTAGTTTCATTAATCCGTTCTACTGCTTTGTTTTGCTGGTTTCTATATCATTTATTTCTACTCTAATCTTTATTATTTTCCTTCTTCTGCCGGCTTTAGGTTTCATTTGCTGTTCCTTTTCTAGCTTCTTCAGGTGTAAGTTTACGTGGTGTATTTGAGACTTCTCTTGCTTGCTGAGGTAGGCCTGTATTGCAATATATTTCCCTCATAGGACCACCTTTGCTACATCCCAAAGGTTTTGGGCTGTCATCCTTTCATTTTCATTTGCTTCCATGTATTTTTTTTTAATTCTTCTTTAATTTCCTGGTTGACCCATTCATTCTTTAGAAGGATGTGCTTTAACCTCCATGTATTTGACGTCTTTCTGAATTTTTTCTTGTGGTTGACTTCCAGTTTCATTGTGATCTGAAAATATGCACGGTAAGATCTCAATCTTTTTGTACTTGTTGACAGCTGATTTGTGAACCAATATGCGATCTATTCTGGAGAATGTTCCATGTGCAGTCAAGAAGAATGTGCATTCTGCTGCTTTAGGTTGAAATGTTCTGAATATATCTGTTAAGTCCATCCGGTCCAGTGTCAGAGCCATTGTTTCCTTGTTGTTTTTCTGCTTAGGTGATCTGGCCACTGCTGTAAGTGGGGTTTTAAAGTCCCCTACTATTATTGTATTATTATCAATGAGTTTCTTTATATTTATTATTAATTGATTAATACATTTGGGTGGTCTCAAGCTGGATAGACCCCTTAATTATGACCCAACGCCCTTCTTCATCTCTTATTACAGTCTTTGTTTTGAAATCTAGTTTGTCTGATGAAAGTATGGCTACTCCATCTTTC
Organism: Ursus maritimus; assembly: GCF_017311325.1. Lineage (NCBI taxonomy): Eukaryota > Metazoa > Chordata > Mammalia > Carnivora > Ursidae > Ursus > Ursus maritimus. The sequence continues at coordinate 28,234,316 of NW_024425341.1, read as the reverse complement.
TTTTGATGTCTATTAGCATGATAGATGGTTCTCTATCCCCTCACTTTCAATCTGCAGGTGTCTTTAGGTCTAAAATGATGGAGGCAGCATATGGATGGATCTTGTTTTTGTTTTTTTAAAAATCTATTCTGATACCTTATGTCTTTTGATTGGTGCATTTAGTCCATTTACATTCAGAGCGATTATCAAAAGATAAGAATTTAGTGCTATTGTGTTACCTGTAGAGTTGGTATTTCTTGTGATATTCTTTGGTCCTTTCTAGTCTGTGTAGCGTTTTATCTTTTTTTCTCCACTCAGAGAGTCCCCCTTAAAATTTCTTGCAGGACTGGTTCAGTAGTCACAAACTCCTATAGTTTTTGCTTGTCTGGGAAACTATCCCTCATTCTATCCTGAATGACAGCCTTGCTGGATAAAGAATTCTTGGCTGCATATTTTTCCCATTCAGGAAAGTCGAATATTTCCTTCCACTCCTTTCCAGCCTCCTAATTCTCAGGACAGATCTAATGTGAACCTGATCTGTCTTCCCTTGTAGGCTAAGGACCCTTTTTCCCTTGCTGCTTTCAGAATTCTCTCCCTGTCTGTGTATTTTGTGAATTTGACTATGATATGCCTGGGTGATAGCCAGCTTTTGCTGAATTTAATGGGAGTTCTCTGTGCTTCTTGGATTTTGATGTCTGTGTCCTTCCCCAGATTAGGAAAGTTCTCAGCTATAATTTGTTCAAATAAACCTTCTGCTCCTTTATCTCTCCCCATCTTCTGTACCTCCTATGATACGAATGTCATTACGTTTTAATAAATTGCTGATTTCCCTAAATCTGCCTTTGTGACTTTCTTTCTCTAACAAGAGAACAACAGCAACAAAAAGATATCCTGGGTGTGTTTTGGTCTGCTTGTTAGAAGGATCTAGATCCCAAAATGAAAAAATAAAATAAATTAAGAGTATATATAAAAATATATGAGGGGCACCTGGGTGGCTCAGTCGTTAAGCATCTGCCTTTGGCTCAGGGCGTGATCTCGTTCTGGGATCGAGCCCCACATCAGGCTCCTCCGCTGGGAGCCTGCTTCTTCCTCTCCCACTCCCCCCGCTTGTGTTACCTGTCTCTCTGGCTGTCTCTATCTCTGTCAAATAAATAAATAAAATCTTAAAAAAATATATGAAAAGTACATATATAAAAATAAAAAAATTTTTAAAAATTAGTAAGAAATTAAAAAAAGAATTGTCAAATACAAGAAAATAAATGAAAAAATAATAAAAATAAAAGAAATAGGGGCGCCTGGGTGGCACAGCGGTTAAGCGTCTGCCTTCGGCTCAGGGCGTGATCCCGGCGTTACAGGATCGAGCCCCACATCAGGCTCCTCAGCTAAGAGCCTGCTTCTTCCTCTCCTTCTCCCCCTGCTTGTGTTCCCTCTCTCGCTGGCTGTCTCTATCTCTGTCGAATAAAATAAAAAATAAAATCTTTAAAAAAATAAAAATAAAAAATAAAAGAAATAAAGAATAAAAGTACAAAGGAAGCTCAATCTTATTTCACCTAGAGCTGAAGCTTTGCAGCACTCTATGATCAATAAAGTCGGTGGGACCTAGTTGTCCCTGCTGATTGTCAAGCTGAAGTTTCAGGGGAAATGCAACTCCAGGATGCAGGGTGGGCAGGGCTAGTGTACGAATTTCTGGCCTCCACTATGGGGCGCTGTTTTGCTCCCTGAAGACTCAGCAGTGATGTGGAGGATGAAGATGGTTTCTCCTTGCTGTCTAGCCTCGGAGCTGAAAGATTGGGCTCCACATTCTTCAGCAAGCCCTCACAGAACAGTAATCAATCACCCTATTTGTGACCCCATTTCTCTCTGAACCCGCCAGTTCACCTGCCCATGTCCAAGCCTTTTATCTCAGGTGCCCCACCCAGAGATAATACTCAAAATTTCCGGCACTCCTGTGCCTGGACCTGTGCTGTTCCTGGGCAGGGAGGATCTCACCACGTTGGCCCATTGTCCCAGGGAAGCAATGGTGCGACCACAGGTGGTTTGCAGTTTATAGCAGAGATCCAGCACCACGACCCGCTCCTCTCAGCTGGCTTCCCAGCTCCTATGCCTAGGAACAGTGTCGTATGTGGGTGCCACCCCTTCCTCCAGCGACCGAGGGGATTCTCAGATCACCCTGTCACTCCTGGGATTCCACCCCTCTTCACCACCTGAGCACCTTTAAACCAGGCACATCCCCCACGCAAAACTAAAAGTTCAGATTTTGAACTCTGCTGCTTCTAATACTTTGCGGTAGCCTCCATAAGCAGGCTCCCTCCCTGCCACTGTAGCCACCGCTGTATCTCCCCCAAGAAATGTTCTCTTAGACTCGTGATTGATTTCTTGGATGTTCAGAATAGTCTGAGAACCATCTAGCTGTGTTCTAGGGAGGAGGCAAGCTCAGGGTCCTCCTCCTCCTCGGTTTCTTAGTTTTAGAAGGTTATTTGAAAATCATCTTGATCTTTTGATACAATTCAAAAAATTTCTCACCTAGAACCTGCATTCAGCATAAAATAGACCTACTGTAATTCTAGTCTGTCTCCATGACTTGACATACTCATAAACAATCAGAAAAAGCCTCCTCAGAAAAAAAACATCAATATATTTTGACTAGAAATTCATTTATTTCTTAAGATCTTATAGGACTCAATTTTGGGGAATCTAACTTCTAAATCGGAATCCTACAGCCATAGTCTTAGTATAGATCCATTCTCTCTGAGGCGTGTATTAAAAAATGTTGCACACTCTTACTTTTTCCTATAAATGTACATTCCTTTAGAAGTAAATCAATTAATGAGAGAAATTTAAAGGAAGAATTTTCAGGATTTCTCAGGAAATTCTTAAGATGTAGTATTCAAAGTATTCTTTAATAGATTACAGAGCTGTTTTTGTATTTTAAGCAAAACGGATTAATGCTCAGGTTGACTAGTGTTGCAAGCTTATGGGGACAGATGATAAATGAACTGCTCTCTAATATGTAATATTTAATTATGAACTTGAGCTGAAAAGAAATATCAAAATTAATGGCTCAAAAGCTAAAAATCAATAAGCCATATATGTGTGTGTATGTGTGTGTATGAATGGAGCACTGAAATAAAAGATATATTAAAAAAGAACATAATTCTACCCATATTTTTGACTAAGCAGCACTAAAGCAAAAAGGAAAAATCAAGGTTAACAAAGATCAAACTGGAAAAAAAAACAAAACAAAACAGACAGGAAAATTTAGTAATGTATATCAAAAACCTTAATAATATTAATGGATAATAATGTATAATAAAAACCTTAGTAATGTTAACGTATACTAAAATCCTTAATAATCAATGATATCTATGACTTTTGTCATCCATGAATAATATGGTTCTAAGAACAAATAGAGCAATATATTCAAGGATTCTCAATCACCTTAAATTCTTCATGTAAGACAAAGAATCACCAAATACAGTGCTTGAATCATGTAAAATTATAAATATATATGTGTATACATATATGTGTGTGTCTAGTATATATGTAATTTTTAAAAGATTTTATTTATTTGAGAGAGAGAACACAAGCAGGGAAGAGGGGCAGAAGGAGAGGGAGAAGCAGGCTCCCCATCGAGCAGGGAGCCCAGTGTGGGCTGAATCCCAGGACTCTGCGATCATGACCTGAGCTGAAGGCAGACGCTTAACGGACTGAGCCACCCAGGTGCCCCTGTATACATGTAAATTTTAAGAACTGTTTAAAAAAGATTAGCGAAGTAGTAGTCATTCAGAAAGTTCCCAATGAACTCAGTTTAACACTTTTGTTTGGCTACTTAGCTAGTGCCCCTTATAACTAATACAAGTCCCTTATAACTAATTTTGGGATGTTATGACAAAGTATTAATGGATGAACCAGAGCAGTTATCTCTTAAAATTTCCTTATCTCCTAACCTGTCTCTGTCCTTTCAAGAATGAGTTTGTAATGTGGATAAGGAGAAACTCTGTAAAAGGATACAACATCTGAACAGACTTGGAGTAAAAATCTACGTCTGAAGCAAGTGCAGGAGTGTTCCCAAGTAAAGTTCTGTGTGTCCAGTAAGTTTCACATATAAAGTTCCCCAGATGCTTGCGTTTTGAGGAAAAAAGAGCATGCAGAGAACACACGGGGTCCTGCCATATATTTTAGCCATAACTGACAGTGCATATAGTCAAATGATTATTTGCAGGCACTTAGTGTTTTTCATGCCACCTGTTACTTCATGTAATTTGTGCTTTAAATTAAAGAATTCAAAAGCCCTTCTCTAATTTACAAAGTGAAAGATCAAATAATTTTAAGTTAGAGAGTTAGCATCAAATCAGGGTAATTAGGTATTATCTAGTAATTGAGTACCATCACGGTGCACAAAAATTACCTATAGCTCATTATCTTTGAAACATGCAGTATATATGAGACCACAAAATCACTATTATAAATATGCCAAACTGTAATCTTCCCCCTTCTCTGCTATGTAGTTGCTTCAAGAAAATTAAGTCCACAATTTTCTCTTTCATTTTCTTTTTAGACATTGAGTAAGTGTGACAAATGTTTCATTTCATTTCCATGATGTGATCTTCAGAACCACAGAGCTACTCAAGGGGAAAATGAAATCATACCACTAATTCTGACTGTTTTCATAGATATAAATCCTGGAAGTAGGGGCTGCTGATGGGCAAGTCACTGCCTGGAATTAACCCACAGGCATGCTTTGCTTAACCACCACAATATTTTAGAAATTGGGAAATTTTATGAAACATTCCTATTTCGTGACTTCTCTTGAAAATCAAACAAATCCTTCAATATGGATCTTCATTCCCATATAGTAACAAGCAGCTGGATGCAACTTCTATCTGCCATAATCTCTGCCATTTCTGTTATCTTACGTCCAGTTATCTCTTATACCTGCCAGAATGGCTGGAAACAAAATGGCAAGATGTAAGAAGTGTTGCCAAGGATGTGGAGGAAAAGGTACCCTCATGCACTGTTGGAAGAACTGTTAACTGGTGCAGCCACTATAGAAAACAGTATGGCGGTCTCTGAAAAAATTAAAAATACTCTATGATTCAGTAATTCCAGTATTTACCCAAAGGGGAAAAACAACCACATTGCTATGAAAAGACATACGTACCCTATGTTTATTACAGCATTATTTACAATAGTCAAGATATAGAAGCAATCCTAGTATCCAGATAGATGAATGGATAAAGAAGAGTGGTGTACACACACACACACACACACACACAAATATTACACAGCCATAAATAAGGAAATAAGGATAAGATCCTGTTATTTGCAACAACATGGATGGACATAGAGTGTATTATGCTAGGTGAAATAAGTCAGACAGAGACAAATACCATATGATTTCGCTTACATGTGGAATCTAAAAACAAAACATACGAATAACAAAAAGCAGATTCAGACCTATAAATACAGAGAAAAGAACTGACCTTGCCAGAAGGTAGGGGGTAGCATGGTGGGCAAAGTGGATAAGAGGGACTGAGCGATACAGGCTTCCAATTACGGAATGAGTAAGTCATGGGAACAAAAGGTACAGCACAGGGAATACAGTCAATGGTACTGTGGTAGAGTGTATGGTGACAGATGGTAGCTATGCTCGTGGTGAGCACAGCACAATGAACAGACTTGTCAAATCACTATGTGTACACCTGAAAGTAATGTAACATTGTGTGTCAACTACACTTAAATTTTAAAAATTCACTGAAAAAATTATTTTAACATAATCTAGGTCTGATACTAACAGACACCTCTTGGGGAAACTCCCATCTAATCTTGAGGATACGTCCAAACTAAACTTCTATGTAAATGCCAGGCCAGGGCACCTCGGTGGCTCGGTCAGCTAAGCATCTGCCTTTGGTTCAGGTCATGATCCCAAGGTTCTGGAATCGAGCCCCACATCAGGCGCCCTGCTCAGTGGGGGGTCTGCTTCTCCCTCTCCCTCTGCTGCTCCTTCTGCTCTCTTGTTGGGGATAATGTAGAGCATGAAATCATCCATAATGCCTGGCTTGCTAAAATGTAACACGGAGGCTGCTGGGGGCGATGAAAGGTTTTGGAGAAGGGCATAGGCCTTTGGAATACCGAGGCCTGGAGGCCTGTGTGACCACTCTAACGTAGGAATGCCGGGGGGAGTTGCCTTCCCCTAAGCTTTAGCCCAAACGGCTGCCCTGCAATCTAAGAGATGTTCGCACTGTCCCCTAGGCTATGTTTAGCAGAACCCATAGAACACACAGATTAGTTAGCGTATCATATCTTTCCAGTAAACAGATCCTCCTAGTTCCAGTAAGACCCCTGGTCACACATCACAAGCTTGAGAAACAGTGATAAAGATTTGTGATTATCCTGAAGGACCAATAAAAGTGGGAGCAAAGAAGGGCAAAGGGTCTTTGTCTCTGAGTGTTGACCCCTTTGCCTTCTCTATTTCATGGCAAAGTTTGGAGTAATCTTTCATCCGTTTGTACAGGGATTGCATTGCTGGCCATTCCCAGCACTCTCCAGCTCTCTCCCTCTGTTAAACAAATGAATGAATGAATGAATGAATGAATGAATGAATGAATAAATAAATAAATAAAATCTTTAAAAATTGCCAGGCCAAGTCCTTCCATATCAAACTTCCAGTCATCAAATATATTAAATCATGGGCATTCCAGTGCTTTGAAGTTATCCAAAGAGGTACCAATGCCTTCTTGGGACAATACCTTACATGAAGTCATTCCCTCCCAATGCTTGACTTTGGCTTTCTTCCCTGTGTTGTCTTAATTGAGACTGGTGTTTATATTTTGTTTCTGTATTTGTTTCTTGCAAAACACTCAGGATCTTAGCTTGGGCTCATTTTCAGTGATATGATCATGGAAAATTCAGCAGGTGGTTAAAAGCCCAGGCTTAATTCAAATAGTTCTAAGTTTACATTCTAGGCATGCTATTTATTAATACAAACTTTGGCAATACACATAGTTGGTCTGAGTAAAGCTTCTTCATTTATAATATGTTACATTACAGTATGGTTTTAAATATTAAATGAGAAACACGTGAATGATTGGCACAGTGCTGGGAATGTATTAAGTGCTCAATAAATGTTAGCTGTTAGTATTTTTTGCTGGTTTTATGGACTATCTTGGGTAGACTGCAACACCTTATTGGTGGCGCCTTTGGACCCATATCTCAGGATCAGCCCCCTTGTTTGGATAGAAGAGTTTGATCCTCTCCACACTCCCTAAATGAGAAGAAATGAAGTCTTACAAAACTTGTGTGTTCCCCACAGTCCCAACACAATTTTGCCCACATATTAGGCTCACATCTCATATGTATAAAAGGAGGACCATAATTTTCCCACATTAATTGGCTCTGAATGTGTTGTCAGAAGGAATAATAAGACAAAAAAAAAAAAAGAAAAAGATTCCCTTGACACTATTCAGTGCTTTCAAAATGCATACCGCTGTATCAAATGTATACAGAGTTGCTATGTATTACACAAAGAAATGGAATGCATTCATGTAGGAGGTGGAATTTTCCTTTAAGTATGTCTGTGGTTAGCTGTCAACTATAAGGCAAATATAGTATAAACGCTAACGCCTGGCTACAAGGACAAAAGAAAATCAACAATGTTACATAATGCTGCTGGTTAATCTTTTTTTTTTTTTAATTAGATTCAGAGGTAGAATTTACTGATTCATCAGTTGCATGTAACACACAATGCTCATTACATCAAGTGACTTCCTTAATGCCCATCACCCAGGTATCCCTACCGCCCCCCTCCAGCAACCCTCAATTTGTTTATCCTAGAGTTCAGTGTCTCTTATGGTTTGCCTTCCTCTCAATTTTCTTTTTCTTTTTCATTTTTTTAAAGATTTTATTTGTTTATTTGACAGAGAGAGAGAGAGAGAGACAGCCAGCGAGAGAGGGAACACAAGCAGGGGGAGTGGAAGAGGAAGAAGCAGGCTCCCAGCAGAGGAGCCTGATGCAGGGCTCGATCCCAGGACCTCTGGGATCACACCCTGTGGTGAAGGCAGACGCTTAACGACTGAGCCACCCAGGCACCCCTCAATTTTCATCTTATTTTATTTTTCCTTCCCTTCCCCATGTTCATTTGTTTTGTTTCTTAAATTAGACGTATGCATGAAATCATATGGTATTTGTCTTTCATATATATATATATATATATATATATATATATATATATATATATATATATATATATATATATATATATACCACATCTCTTTATCCATTCATCTGTTGATGGACATCTGGGCTCTCTCCACAGTTTGGCTATTATGTTCTGCTATAAACATTGGGGTGCAGGTACCCCTTCAAATCACTATATTTGTATCCTTTGGATAAATACCTAGTAGTGCAATTGCTGGGTCATATGGTAACTCTATTTTTAACTTTTTGAGGAACCTCCATACTGTTTTCCAGAGTGGCTGTACCAGTTTGCATTCCTGCCAACAGTGTAAGAGGGTTCCCCCTTCTCTGCATCCTTGCCAGCATCTGTAGTTTCCTGCATTGTTAATTTTAGCCTTTCTGACCTGTGTGATGTGGTATCTTATTATAGTTTTGATTTGTATTTCCCTGATGCCGAGTGATGGGGAACATTTTTTCATGTGTCTGGTAGCCATTTGTATGTCTTCTTTGGAGAAATGTCTGTTCATGACTTCTGCCCATTTCTTGACTGGAGTACTAAAGTTTAATAAGTTCTTTATAGATTTTGGATTCTAGCCCTTTATCTGACAAGACATTTGCAAATATCTTCTCCCATTCCATAGGTTGCCTTTTAGTTTTATTGACTGTTTCCTTTGCTGTACAAAAACTTTTTATTTTGATGCGGTCCCAATAGTTCATTTTTGCTTTTGTTTCTCTTGCCTTTGGAGAAATGTCTAGCAAGAAGTTGCTGTGGCCTAGGTCAAAGAGGTTTCTGCCTGTGTTCTCCTCTAGGATTTTGATGGATTCCTGTCTCACATTGAGGTCTTTCATCCATTTTGAGTTTATGTTTGTGTTTCATTCCTCTGCATGTGGCTGTCCAATTCTCCCAGCACCATTTGGCATCACAATTCCAGACTTCAAGCTGTACTACAAAGCTGTAATCATCAAGACAGCAATGGTACTGGCATAAAAATTGACACATAGATCAATGGAACAGAATAGAGAACCCAGAAATGGACCCTCAACTCTATCAACTCTATCAACTAATCCTAGACAAAGCAGGAAAGAACATCCAATGGAAAAAAGACAGTCTCTTCTCCAAATGGTGTTGCTGGTTCATCTTAAAAGTCACTAGCTGATCCACACATCAGATTACATAGGTTATTCTGTAAATGGTTAGTTAACAATATAAAAGCTAAGTCAATCTAACACATTGACGACACTAGATAACTCATCTTCTGAAGTATTTGAAAACAATTTTAGCCTCTGACCTAGAATGATAAATGACTCATAGTCTTTAAATCAGAGAGTCAAAGAGTGACTTTTACATTTGGAGAGAACTGCAGATTGTTTTTGACTGACCGTTTTTGACTGACTTTTAAAAATAAATCTTGAGCCTTTTGGAAAAAGTTGGATCAACTTCACACATTATGCTCCAAAGTAAATTCCAAGCGGGTACAATAATTAAATGTAAAAAAACACAATTTAAAATATACTGGAAGTAACAACTTGTGTAAAAGTCTCTCTACCTTGTGAATGGCCTATGCTCAAAATCAATAAACGATAAAGATATAAAATTTGATTTTATCCAAATGATAGTATTTAAAAATATTGGCATGACATACATAAAATAAAAAGACAAATATAAAACTGAGAAAAAATATTTGCAACTTATATCACACACACAATGTTAATCTAATATATGAATATGCTCTGATAAGAGAAGATGAAGAACAAAGTTTTAGAACAATGGACCAAAATAATGATCAGTTAGTTCATTGTAAAAATGCAAAAAGCTCTAGAAGGCACTTTCTATCACGAAAAAGTGATATATGCATGAATCTTTTGACTAAACAATTCCATTTGTGGCAACCTACTGCAATTATATCCTGCCAAGTATGAAAAGATTTATGTTCATGGCTAGTCACTAAATGACTATTTTTTTAATGACTTTTTTTCTTTTTTTGGCCTTTTAATATAGTGAGTAACACTGACTAACTTTTGAATGTTAAACCAACCTTGCATTGCTGTGATAAATCCTGCTTGGTCATGATGTATTACCCTTTTTATTTATTATTGGATTCAGTTTGCTAATATTTAGTTAAGGATTTTTGCATCCATATTAATGAGGGATATTGGACTGTGGTTTCTTGTAATGCCTTTGTTTGGTTTTAGTATCAGGGTAATTGCTGACCTCACAAATTAGGTTGGGAGAATATTCTCTCCTTTTTTATTTTCTGGAAGAATGTGTAGAGTTGGTGTGATTTCTTCCTTGTGTGTTTCATAGAATCTACCAGGGAAGCCATCTTCTAAATGACTAATTTTAATAGCAAAAGACAGGCAACGATCCATCTCTCCATCAGTAGAAGACTGAATAAACTATCATAAAGCCCCATAAGGAATACAAAAAAGTTGTAAAAAATAAATAATAGAGAAATGGATATGCTACCATTTATATAAGGAGAAAATGTGATTATATGTATGTCTGAATTTTTAATTAAATAATGAAAACCTGGGCGCCTGGGTGGCGCAGTCGTTAAAGCGTCTGCCTTCGGCTCAGGGCGTGATCCTGGCGATCCGGGATCGAGTCCCACATCAGGCTCTTCCGCTGTGAGCCTGCTTCTTCCTCTCCCACTCCCCCTGCCGTGTTCCCTCTCTCGCTGGCTGTCTCTCTGTCACATAAATAAATAAAATCTTAAAAAAAAAAAAGATGAGGAGTGGGAGAGGAAGAAGCAGGCTCATAGCGGAGGAGGCTGACGTGGGGCTCGATCCCACAACGCCGGGATCACGCCCTGAGCCGAAGGTAGACGCTTAACCGCTGTGCCACCCAGCGCCCCGAAGCTAGACTCTTTTGACCAATCTTCTGTAGATTTGAATTTGGAATCACATAAAAATATTTACATATATAAAATATTTTTTAAAAAAGCAATCTTTAAAAAATCTGAAATAACATGAAACCAAGAAAACTATGTATTAAGTTGGTGGCAAAATTATAATGATGTTAATTTGATTAGACATTGCCAAAGAGATAAAAGAATGAAAACAAACAAAACACCTTAAACTACTTTCGTAATCAGTTGTCATAAGTAGTGTCAGTATTGATATGAGATTTTATATGTACATTACAGAATAAAATACATGAGTAATTATGAGGAATTCTAGGGCTATCATTTCAGGTATTAAGAATTAAAATTTTCTGTTTGGGAGAAAAAAAGAAAAAAAAAGTAAAATAGAAGGGGTTAAACAAACATCCATGGTCTTGGTTTTGGATTGCAAGTATCAATATAAACTACTGATATATTTTATCTTAAAATTCTATTTTCCAGTTCCCACCCCTGAAAAAGTCTAACAATGACCAATCCAATAACAAGGAGCCCCAGTATCGCACAGACTTAAAATCAGGTTTTTTTGTTTGTTCGTTTTGTTTTGAGGCAGGTTCAGCTGGGTTCTCTACTTAGGATCTCACCAGACTGAATTCAAAGTATGGGCCAGGGTCTTTTTTTTTTTTTTTACTATTTGATGAGCATTTCTTTCTTTTTCTTTTTTTTTTTCATTATTATGTTCAAACATCAGGTTTTAAGATCTGTTTCTACTAAAAGGAACTAAGGCCATTGAAAAATATGGCTGATTTTGGGGCTTAATCAAGAAATGGTCAAGAAAATCCTGGAACATGGGGCGCCTGGGTGGCTCAGTTGTTAAGCGTCTGTCTTAGGCTCAGGGTGTGATCCCAGGGTCCTGGGATCGAGCCCTGCGTCGGGCTCCCTGCTCTGCTGGGAGCCTGCTTCTTCCTCTCCCACTCCCCCTGCTTGTGTTCTCTCTCTCTGTGTCAAATAAATAAATAAAATCTTAAAAAAAAAAAATCCTGGAACAATTTCAGGCTTTTTATCAAGAAAATTATACAAGATTAAAAAGCTTATGCTGAAAGGCTCATCAACCATCTTGAACAGGTTCCCCTGGCCCATTATGGAAAATCTGAGTATACACAGATCAATAAATTAAATGCTTATATTCAAATGTCTATAGTGACACTAAAGCAACATAAAACAAAATTAAACTTAACTAATTGATCACCTCCAGATGACGGAGAACTGAGTCATTTTCTTTAATAGCTGGTACATAAAGGGAAATAAACATTTATTCACCCTTTCCTATACATAAGGGGCCACTGGATAACCAAAGAGTAGATAAGGTAAAGTTTCTTTGTTAGAAGTATCCCAATTAATAAACAAAGAAGAAATAGTAGAATGAAAATAGCCTCATTATACATCGAAAGATCTTGGCATTGAGCATAAATGCTGCTAACATCACAGAATCAGAAACATCCAGATACCATGGGTCTCCTGATGAAAAATCACATTACCATTTATGAACCTAGTATTACCAAAGGGTGGAAAAAACAAATCTAACTATGATCACATCTCCACATCAGCAGACAGGGAGACATGTTAAAATACACCCCAGGGATATAATCAGCAATGTTCAGACTGTGAGAAGCTTTTCAGGATAACGTCTTCCCTGGCTCCTTCAACAATAAATTGCTGAAAAAAAAAAAAAGAGAACTAGAGAGATGAAGGAGGGATTAAAGATTAAAAGAGACTTAAGAGACACTGAACCATCACAAAATGTTGATAGTATTTGAATCATTCTTCAAAGAAATGTGGGAAAAAACAATATTCAAGAGATTTCTAGAAATGTGAACATTGAATTGACTTCGTATTTAATAGCAAGTAATTATTATACATTTTAGGTATATTAATTGCACTGTGATTGCATGAGAAAATAATTCTTATCTCTGACGGTTGCAATTGGAAGTAATTATGGATGGGATGTATATAATTTGGGCCTTGCCTCAAAATAATTCAGAAATGGGGAAGTTGGTGGGGTAGATAAAACAAAATTGGCCATTAATTAATGTTTGTTGATGGTAGATGAAGAGTACATGTGTCTTCATTACTCCATTCTATTTTTGTGTATGTTTGGTATTTTCCATAATGAAAGTTGAAAATCAATAAAATAATTTATTTTCGGCCTTTACTTCACAGTTAGCATTGAGAAAATAAGCTGTTCAATTTTCAAAATAAGAAAAACTAAATTATATATTATTCTCTGCATAAGAAAATTTAGATTTTAGAGGTTTGTAACAATGTATTAATATTAATAGGAATATTAAACATTTAATTACGTCATTGCTTTTCTTTTGAATTAGTGATTCTTGTTATCATTCTTATCATCTTCTAATTCATGTGAAATAACCACAATGCTTTTATGCATTCTAATTTTTATAATACATTTTCAAAATTCCCTATGTCCTTTTGGACTTATTCTAGGATAATGGTTATAAATCACTCAAGCAGGCCCTGATAACAATCTGTAGTCTTCAACTATTATTAGGACACCTTAGCATGCATAGAGATTTTGTGGTAACCCCATAAACACTTTGATATTATTCCTATTTTCTTCATGTCTTCATGTCCCCTCCTTTGTCAACATTTTATGCATAACCATTTCCTAAATGCAGAATAAACTATAAACTGACATTTACAAAGTCCTATAATAATTCAGTTTCATCAACCATTAATGGTACACTGTGATGGTTACTCACTCTTGCCTCCATTGTAGATCAGATGGTCTCAGTGCAATGCACAATTCTCAGCACACTTATGCTACCTGTACCCTTGTCTCCCGCATTTCACTCACACTGTGGAATGCATTTGAAAAATCTGTCATCATTATGGTAAAGACCTGAAACCAATTTAAAAACTACTCTACATTGTTATTAGCAAGAAATTATTTGCATAGCCCCTTAGAACAGATAGCAATGCATTACTAGGTCATTAATAGGATTGAAACTCGCCTCAAAAGATAATTTGGCATAGTGGTGTTTTGAAAAACAAAAACAAAAAGAAAGTTCCTTAAGCGAAATTCTTAAATTTTAAGCTCACTATGTCCTTTCAAGGGTTACATTTCCAAGGGAAAAAGTAGTATTTTTATTCTTATTTATTTGCAAAAAAGGAGTCATTACCAGTTGAGAGTGCTGTTGAACCAAGAGGTAGGAAACAGGAAAGAAATACATTGTATTCATTCAAAGAGAAAAAAATAGAAGGAAACTTTCACACACACACACACAACCATGGTGATGAAATTAGGCTGCTGATTCAAAGAACAGAAGTTCAAAATGTGCTTAAGTCTTTATTTAACAGAATAAGAAAATGTCTTACTACATTAAAAAAATTTGAGGGTCTTCAACTGAATTCACTGCTAAAAATAATTATAGATTGTTTTAGCCACACTGCTTTGCTTCCTGTATTAAACCTAAACACCACAGAGCTTTTCAAATCAGTCTGCCTTTAAGTTTTTTCCACCAACACTGGCTTTCGTGGATTTGGGTAACTAATAAGGCCCACTAAAGCAGGGCTTTGTCATTGTAAACTGTTGACCTATCTGAGAAAAAGAGTTTGATTTTACTAACGCTTCATTAATAATATAGGAGTAGAGGGAAGAGCACGAAGGAGAAAGACTCATCTGGCAGCTGTTTCTGGGGAAATGCCAGATGGGTTCTTCCTCTTGGTGTCTAATTTTTTAAATAGAATTCTGTATAGTGAAGCTGCCTTAAGGGGTAAAAATATATAATGTGGTTTATGAAATATATACATACTATGCCATGACATCTTGGGCTTGCCATACAGTAGCATGCTAAGCTGAACATGTCAATCACACAACTCAACTTTTTCTTGGTAGCACACAAAATCATTATGAGGACCAATTATCAGACTTTGTCGAATTCAAATAACAATATAACTTGACAGATTAACTGAAAACTGTCTAAATGCAACCTATAGTTGATAAGTTGAAACCACACTGCACAAAAGAGAAAACAATTTCATAGGATATGTATTAAAATTATGCAACAACATTTTTGAGACGGTATCCTCAACCTTTCGATATGAATAAAACCATAATTTTCCAGCTTAAAATTAATTTGGGATGTGACTTTTTTGACCACTACATGTGAAAGGAGTCTGTAAGCTTGAAATTTGTTCCTTAACCGTAGGAAGCTGTCAATCTAATTTAAATAGGCAGATGTGCTTTTTACAGCTGATGCCATTTTGAGAGCTTCACGTTTGGGCCTTTGGGAGGAAAATAATACAAAACCCAGCAAGCACCTTTGTGAAGTTGCTTTGTAGCAGACACGGAAGTTAAAATGTTGTTTTCTTAACACATCTCTAGAACTCACTGAAGCTTTTCCCTCAACACCAATAAACCATGTTGATTTTATGAGTGATTATGTCACTAAACTTCGCAAGTAAGGAAATAAAACCTTGATTACCCATCTTGTGTTATGTGAATTTTTTTATGTGAATTTTTAAACTCACTTGCTGAATTCACTTCTAAAATTCATTGTTACAAAAATGTTCAATGACACTGAAATTATTCTGCAATTTTAAGTGAACCTAACACACCTTCTTAACTCGAAATGGTGAAAAAATTTTCTGCAACTTTTGTCTTTTCAGAATAGCTACGTGGAGAACGTAGTAATCATCGAATTGGACTACAGCGAACGTTATGAATGTCATTAGAATTTTAAAGTTAAAATCTTGAGTTTGAAATTTCACTCTTAGGTTTTCTTATAGATTTCTATTGATAATTGGGGATTAAAAAAATTCTTCGATAATCTGAGTCATTTCCCTACGATGCATATATTCTCTTCCTTCTGAATGGCATTCACAGAAAGGTAAGGCGGAGTAAAGCACGCTACTGTTGATCTCTATGGGTTAGCAGCATAGTCTCCTGAGACAACACACAGATAACATCCGAAGGTTTGTTTGGAGAAGACTGAACTGAGGTCACTTTCCAAAACAACAAGCTGCTGCTCTCTGTGACCCTGAAAGGTTAGAGTTTAGGAATTTCCTGGAGAGACTGTGTTTTGTCTAGGGTTTCTTTTAAAAGTATCGAGGGACTCAACTAGCAACAGTAGGATTATCTCCATTAAAGATGTGAAAAGGGTCTGAGTTTCACAAACTGCATTGAGAATTAAAGGTGAAAGAAAGAGAAAACAGCAAGAAGGAATCATAAACAAAAGAAAAATGCTCCATTTTACATTAAACAAAAATCAAAGTAGGTTGTATGTTCCTCTTTGCTGTATGGCGGCTTATTCATTTGCAACAATTTATTTTTGTAATATTGTAATAGAAGGGCTTTGGGTAAACTATTGTAAGCATAAATGATATTCCTGCTAGCAGCTAACCTTTCCTTCTGTACTTAATGTAACTCAATTAATAATATTTGTGCTTGGTAATATTTGTGTATATTCACATGACCTATCAGTAGAACAAAGCTCAAGTTCCAGAAATCTATTATAATACCGTAGCAATACCATAGCAAAGCTTCCACCACAGTTTTGTTGTTTCTTTGTTGTTTTTGTTGTTGTTTTAGGGTTTTTTTGTTTCTTTTTTTTTTTTTTTTTTTTCCTGGAGTAGTTTTTTCTGTGTTTAAACAGATCTGCCTGGAGATCTTGGTCTGAACCAATCTCTTCCACTCCCTCCTAATCTTATGCTTTGGTCAATAACTAAACTCCAGACATGCGGTGTATTAAAAATAAATACTTTTTTTAGTTATCTCTACCTCAAATGTAAATACCTTGAAGAAAACATGAATCTAAAATACATGTTTAAATTAAGTCTATTTCTTTCTTTCTTTTATTTTTTTTTTTTGCAATTGTACTCTAGCAAATGTCCTGAATTCTTCTATTGTCTGTTTTCCAAAATTCATGGGTGAAAGGTCAAACTCATCACTCAACTGAATTATTTGCATAAGCAGGGCTTTGTCCCAACCCAGCCTCATATTGATGCTACTCTTGGACTCTATACTGTGAAATTTAAGATGAGGCAAACCCCCAAAGTCTTGGCGTCATATGTGATTTTGACAGCCAATACCATTATGTGCACTTAACCACTGAATTGTACTATGAAGTTAAAATCCCTATTAATGTAGATGCTTTAAACAGGTGGTGCTCATCACAATACCAAAGGTCGAAAAATGTCAAGTGGGCTAAGTAGAAACAACATCATTACGGCTTTTGGAAGGAGTAAGCTGAATTTTCTGTTTCTATATGCTACATACATAAAAATGTGTTTTTCTATATAATGAATGATTTGTTATAATTTCTAACACAGTAAGCCAAATAGTTTAGCCAAATATGAATTATACCTACATATTCTGGGGAAAAAAATCCTCAGGCTTTAACAATCAAAAGAAGGTTTTGATAGGTCAGCATGAAGGTTAAGCTACACATAGTAGATGATGTTGCTGGACAATTCGTGCCTAATGAGGCTTAGTTTTATAATACTTTATCTATGAATTACCATGCAAGGGAAACATACTTTCTGGGAAAGGTCCTTTTCCAGATTGCATGACAGAGAAATGAACCAACGAGAAGGACAATGCTCCAACGGCCTCCCAGGAGCAAATAATGTGAGGATGTCTTATTTGGACAAAACGTTTGTGTAAACTTATGCTGAGAAAAGAATTATAGGTGTTAGCTGGATACATACTTATTATTAACAAGCACTTGATTTTCGTCAGGTATTATATATACCTAGGGGCAAATGCCAATATTTGATATCATTGAGATATGATTAGAAAGTGCAAGAAACTAGGTTAAGCAGAAACAGAAGTATAATCAACAGGCAGAAAGCACTGGTGCGTAACAGACATCTCGTCCCTGCTGGTGCCCCCAAGAGCTGGGAGATCTTTGAGTCAGAGACATCATGGCACTTAGCAACTTCCCAGAAACTCAGAATGCATTTTTATATTAAACTTTAAAAAAATTCACTTTGATCTTATCATGAAAATATGATATTATGTTCCTTAGTAGAAAAAATATTGGTAGATAATATTCATTATCCTTGGTAGATATCATCTAAATCTTTATTATAAGAGGAGGTGGTGAAAACTCGGGATACAATTTATAATGACTAATGCAGCAAAAATTATTAATAATGACCTAGAGGTCATTAGAAAAGAGTTTTCAGGAGGCATTTTAAAACAAGAATGTTTAGAAATTCTTAAACCCTAGTTGAATCTTTTGTTTCTGTTTATTATTAATCTAAGGATGTAAGTTTATTCCATTTGCTTTCAACTTTGCAGCCTCTCAGAATGGCACGAACGCTGAAGAAAGCTGGTAGCAAAGTCAGCCTCCCATTGTGTGCTCTTGTCACTTGGGTGTCACAGTGTCAATGGCTTCCTGTGTCATCAGAGTCACGCTAAGGAGTCACATGAATTTGCTGAGCCTTAGGTTCCCATGTATAAAACACGGGTAAGAATGTCTACTTCAGAACATTATGGACATACTAAATGAAAACATGTCTGTAAACATAAATAAATAAAATCTTAAAAAAAAAAAAAAAGAGCACCTTGGTTGTTCACTTGGTTAAGCATCTGCCTTGGACTCAGGTCATGATCCTGGGATCGAGCCCCGCATTGGGCTCCCTGCTCAGTGGGGAGTCTGCTTCTCCCTCTCCCTCTGCCTCTTCCCCCCAAATCATGCTCATTCTTTCTCTCTTGCAAAAATAAATAAAATCTTTAATGAAAACATGTATGTAAAGCATGGTACCTGGACGAAGGAAACAGTGGGTAACTGGTAGTTTTGGCATTATGATAATTTCATTATCACTATCACTATTATAATTTCATTACCACTAGCAAAACCTTGAATTCAAGAAGGTCAAAGCTTTGACCCTGCGATGACTAAGTGATGATACTGAATTACGTCTAACCACATAGTCATTAATATTCATTAATAATATGAAACTTAAGAAGAAGAAAATAATAGCTATCAATTCTTCCATAACACTTTTGGTTTTATTTCTAAAATTTCTCACACACTTTACCATAGCCAATACTTCTGGGACATATAGATTCATCTCATTTCTGAGACATGTAATATATACCCATTTTCATCTGTCAGCTCTTCATTTTTCTTCCCCATTAGTTATTCCTCTTGCATGTATAGATGCACACCTCAATTTGGCACATAATGAGGAATTTTCATACAAGTGTGCTAAGAAGCAAATTAACTTTCTGATGAAAATGCTATTTAAAAAGCCAATTCACAAACCTATCATAGTAAAACAACACCACCACCACCAAGACACACACACACACACATACACCTTAGTCCACCACCCTTTGTGTCCCTCTCTTCTCACCATCGTGATCCCTTGAACTCTGGATAGTTCGGGATTTTTCTATTTCTGGTAATGTAATTTAGAGGGATGGGACACAAGGGACAAGGGCCATATATAGTTACAACACCAGCTTATCTTTTCCAATATAACCTAGTCAAACTTTTGTTTCTAATATGTAAACTTCATTTATCATATATCTGGAAATATTTTTTTCTGGTAACTTATGAAAATAACAGTAAAATTTACTAAAACAGATTCTAATTAGAAATATAGTTGAACAAGTAAAAGAAGAGCTAATGAGTATATTGTAGAATCAATAAAATTCGAAGAAAGAAACAAAATTATAACTGGCATTCCTAGCGCTTATGAAATCCTAAAGATACAAAGTACTACATGACAAAGAAGTTATGGAAAATAGATTCTTAAAAAAAATCTAGCCTGAATTTTCAAAGCTAAAATTACATGGCATTTTTATGCAATCTTGGGTCTTTAGTTTATCAAGCACTACTAGAAATTTTTTTCTTGCAAAGATATAAACATTTTCTTAAGACTGAAACAGTAACTTCATAAATTAACCATGTAATGAGATTTAAAAAAATTTTTCATCATCTATTTATGAATAGGAAAATGACCATGCTACTCTTAAAAATTTCTTAGCCCTTGATTTTAACTCTGCCTAAATGATGAAATCTATGGGGAAAGACTGAATAGGAAAATAAAAAAATTAGAACAGGTTGATTTCTTGATGACCCAAAATAGTGCATGAAGTTTTTTCTCCTATCTTAACTTCTCCTGACATCATTATTATAACACTGAAGTATTATAATATTGCAGAATACTATATTATTACTATTTGAATAGTTTAAAAGCTCTCATTTTAATTTTAAGTTTAAAACCTGATTTCCTCATAAATCATAAGAAAGTGTTACTCTACACAATTGAAGACTGTATCTATGAACAGAAAGAGAAAGACAAAGTAAATTTTGAAGCAGTTCACGAAAACATTACTTTTTGCTATGACAATCATCTTGCTATTTCAGGTGAGCACAATTTTCACAGTAAAAAATGTGAATAATATTTATATTTAATAATACATATCTTCCCTTTATTTGGTTGTTCAGAAAGCCAGAAATAAAGCCAGAGACAGAAAGATACCTGATCGTTCATTTCTCTAGTCTGTTTTCATCTTTTTTCAAGTCTCCAGAAATCCCATCATGCCTCTTTTTCAGGAGGGAGAAAAGTAACATACTGATGCCTAATGACTCAGAGGGGAGCAAGTTTGTTGGTTTTTGTTGTTGTTGTTGTTTTTCCCCTTGTTGACACTGAGGTACCTAAATACTTTGGACACCAAGAAAGCTATGTTCTTAGCAGACCCTTTGAACTATCTGAAATATCCTCGCTTATCCATGCAGTATTTAAAAATGTCCAATAGTGAAAAGACAAAATATAAAGCTTTAAAGTATTAAGTTAGTGAAACACTAAAAAATTCCTCTGGACATATCCTAGATCTCAAGCACGGGCAGATGGTATCATTTCCCAGGGCAGACAGAGAACATTTATAC
Source organism: Ursus maritimus (assembly GCF_017311325.1). Lineage (NCBI taxonomy): Eukaryota > Metazoa > Chordata > Mammalia > Carnivora > Ursidae > Ursus > Ursus maritimus. Next base: position 28,213,396 of record NW_024425341.1, on the reverse strand, counting down.
AAAGTATAATATGCAATTATGTTATATCCACTATCTACTTATACAGTTCCAACTTGTGGTTTTTTAAAAATGTGTCCCCATGGCCAACGACCATCCTGGCACTAGGCATAGTGACCGTCCCTGACTCAAGTCGCTGACAGTGTCTGGGCTGATGCTCTAGGCTTTTGTTTGGATATAGGACAGACATGAGAAAAGGTGGTGAAGTGAGAGACTCATGTTCAGAAATGAGAAACTGGGATGAGGGGAGTTGGTATAAGCACGGAAAGGAATGGATGTCCAGGAAGATACATATGAAGAGATTCTCTGAGTGAACTGCACACCTGGAGAGGAGCTAGGGTGGAGGTGCTCTGTGAGCACAGGGCAGAGGAAGGCCTTTTACTCTCACCCTTCTTGTCACCAACCACTGAAGCACCTCCCAGGACCTCTCTTTTCTTCCTATGCCCCCTTCACTCTTACCTAATATATTAAGGAGACTGACAATCTGGTCATGTAGGATCTTCTCTTTATAGGGCTGTTAGGAAATCTGAAACAAAATCATAGCCTACTTGTAGTAAATAGGTAGCAATGTTTTGAACTTAAAATACCATCACCCTCCTCTTCTTTCCCTACTCAAATTTCCTTGTTAACCAAATTTCTTTATCCAATTTGAATTCTGTTGTATAATTCTGATTAGTTGCCTCAATTCTTCTTCCGAAAGAGGCAGGAGATAAAGTGATGAATGAGAGAGATGATAAAGGGAAGGTTGATGAATATTTATGCTCTTAGACAACCTGTGTAGGACACAAACTGTGTATAAAGACTGAAGAATAGTCAAGATGCGAAAGACAGGGAGTGCCAGGGATCCTATGGTGAAAGAAAGACATTGTGTCTCCCATCCCCTCTCTCATCCTCCTCCCTTGTGCCATCACCAGATCCAAAAGTGCGTGGCACACAACGTGGTGGTGGGGGGTGAGGAGAGAGGTGAAAGGAGAGGAAATACCAACAGGGGCTAGAAGAGAAATATTTAATAGTAGCAGCAAAAGTAGGACGAGGCCCATTCAGATGGAAGTCAAGAATTGTGCCTGTGTGTGATACATAGATTTTCCCTGATTACTTATATAGCTATATATTATAATAACATGTTATATACTGATTATATAGTATGTATCATACACACAAGCCCACAATCAGTTGAGAAGGCACAAGAGGTTTATGGTCCTGGGAAGGGGGAAACACAGCCAGAAAAGTGCTTTCTGGCCATCTTTCAAACCTAATCTTGATTAGTTGGCGTATATGTTATAAATAATTTCTATGTCTCCCCAGAGCATTTGAGTCTTAAATTAATTCTGTGCCTTGTGGCTACAAATTAGACATATCCCGTAATACTCTTTTGCAGCCTCAAGCTCAGATTCTTGTTTGGCGGGGGGCGGGGGGGTGGCTAATAGAAGATAATAAAGGAAAATTAAAACTTTATGACACAATATGTCCAAAAAAAAGGACTATTGGTAGTAAACATTATATCTTTTAGCATTTCTCTGGGATTTGGTATGTTATAGACAAACATCCACCAGATTTCCCTAGGAAATAATTTAGGAATGCAATTCTTAGAAATACAGCCTGAATTTAAAACTATATCCAGTCCCAGTACAAGTTATCATCAAATTTCATGATTTAAATTATTAAAATTCAATAATGATTTGTCCTAGGAACAAATAGTCTATAACTTTATAAGTCAAGATTGAGATCATTGATCTCAGAGGTGATTTCATATGAATGCATTTGATACATCATGTCAAAGAAAAGGGTAGGAGAGGCCAGGCTACACAACATCAATTTTCATTATTCACTTATTATAACATCTTTTCAGACTTGTCTCTAGTACTTTCAGATCTAATTTAATGATACCATTGAGTGAATTTACTAGATTGATAATTCAGTAAGAATCTTCTGGAAGTTTCCAGTTTTGTGTTGAAAATAAGAACACACAAAAAAAACAGAGGACATGATGTCTGTCCCTTTTATCATTAGTGACAGTTATGCTTTGGATGCATAAGTCAGTCAATAGAAGTTGTGAGCAAAACAACTCAGGTTAAATAACAGTTATTAATCTGGTTCTGTCTGCCAATCATTCTGTAGTTAAATATTAAATGCACACATATATATTACTATTAGAATGCAATATAAGGATAAGGGGTGCCTGGGTGGCACAGCGGTTAAGCGTCTGCCTTCGGCTCAGGGAGTGATCCCGGCGTTGTGGGAATGAGCCCCACATCAGGCTCTTCCGCTACGAGCCTGCTTCTTCCTCTCCCACTCCCCCTGCTTGTGTTGCCTCTCTCGCTGGCTGTCTCTATATCTGTCGAATAAATAAATAAAATCTTTAAAAAGAAAGTATAAGGAAAAGTAGTCTTTTCAAGTATAAGGAAAATAAGTCTCAGGAGGGTGATTTCCATAAGATCACAAAGATGGTAGGATCAAGTCCAGTGTTCTTTTTACTAAATTTACATTGCCTTCAGGAGCAGAAGAGAGGATTCATTTACAGCCAGACTTAATGTAAGAAATCAAGTCTCTTCTATTTTGAGTACAGGTTTTTAAGTAAAAATAAAAATTGCAAGAAAACATCTATCATGATTTAGCATAGAATTATGTAAAATAATTTGCTTCTTCTCTTGTCTAGGATAGATGGCAATGTTGACAAACAAACTATCACTAAGACATAAATGCCGGATCCTTTTCTGCAAACCTGACACAACAATCGGGGTAGAAGTGGAAATGCGTACAAGGAAAGCCTAGAGTTACAGTGACAAAACTTTCTGACATGATGATTTGAAGGCCGGCACTGTACCTGCCAATTTTCTTATCCTAAAAATTCTCTATAATTTAAAAATTGCTTGTATAAATTATTTCATAAAAGAAATGGAGTAATAAAAAATACATTTTAAAAATTAAATATAACATGAGAATAACCATAAGGAGTTAACCCATAGGGAGTTAAATGCATTCTTTGGGATAGTACAAATTAATTCAGGAAGGATAATTAATGTTGTCTGAATGAAGCTGAGGTATCACTTAGCAAAAGCAGGATTTTAAAGGGCAGTAACAGAGTTGAAGCTTTCCCCTGACAGCTTTTTTCCATTGAAACCAAATTGCTTTTGCAATTTGCCTCTATTCCCTGAGTCTGTCAGTCAGAGAAAATATTAAAAATGTGCTGGTTTGTTCTAGATGTAAAAAGAGAAAAGCCAAGGGACAGCCTGGATCCTATTCCATTCATCACTGATCAGAAGTGGGATCTTTCCACATATAAGAAGAATTGGGAGTAATCATAGTAAAACTAATCTTTTTCACATATTGCATAAAGTTGTCCTTTCTCTTAGAATCAGTATCCAAAATGTTCTTACTCCGGGGAACTGAACTAAATACAATGATTTGTTTTCATCAGGCATCTTTCATCACGGACACTACTCATCTGTGAAAGCATAAAGCATTATACCCTATTGCATACTTAGGTCCTGAGGCACTTGGGGGTTAAAATTTTCTGAAAGTCATTATTAGATACACTTCAAATAGGAGAATTACAATCCAGGGGATCATAAAGCAGGAAATATAATTGTTTCATTTCCTCCCAATGTGACTCTTACAAGATTGAAGCATCTTAAGTCTCAAGTGAGTAGAGGTGAGACAGGAAGCTCGCGTCTTCGACAGTATCTTTTGTTAAGCATCTCCAAAATGTTTATATGCCTCAGCTCATTCTCTTTGTGGGCTTCTATATTAGTAATGGGCATATGAGTAAGTAACCACATTGATCCACAAATAACCTGGAATAGACCTTGACACCTTTTGGCATAAACTAAAGGGGTACAAATTTCAATAATTTAAGATGAAATGAAAGAAAACAAATCTTTACTTCCTTCTTTTACAGCACCTGTGATTTTTATCTAAGTGCTTATTTAATAGGAATCTCTGCCATTCTCCTTTGAAAATCTGATTTTTATTTCTTCTCTTTGTATCCAAGTTTCAGCAAAGTCTGAAATCTAGACGGTACAAAAATGCCTTTGACATATGACAAACGAGTACCACCCACTTTCATCTTGTTGCAGTCAATTCTCCCTGAGTTTTATCTTATTTTTAACTATTGTCTAAGCATTGTGGCATCACATAACAATGGTAAAAGCACTGACTGAGGAACTGGGTCAGATATGATGGTGGGACTGTCCATTTTCTATCTTCTACAGTCTGCCCAGTAATCCCATGAAAACATTACTGCCCTTGCCTCATTTAGTAGATGAAGAAGCCAAAGGCCTGAGGAGCTAAAGGACTTCTCCAGCTCATGCAGCAGGGAATACCAGAGCCAATATGCGAAGCTAGGCAGAAATGTCCTGAATTTCATTCTTAGATAGTGAGCAGCATTTCTACCATCAAAATAAAATTCACATTTGATGTCAGGACCAATTTTACTACCAAGCATACAATGGCATCCACAGTGGGCAAACTGGATAGTCTTTCTTAGAAAATCTGCACACACATTAATTATTTAATTATAAAATAAACAAGTTTGTTTAAAATGTTATAGATCCTCACAAATTATGAACTTTAAGATTTCGGCATCTGGGGATGCCTGAGTGGTGCTGTCGGTTGGGTGTCCGACTCTTGCTTTCAGCTTAGGTCATGTGCTCTCAGGGTTATGAGATCGAGCCCCACGTTGGCTCCACGCTGAGCGTAGAGTCTGCTTGGGACTCTCTCTCCCTCTGCCCCTGCCCACTCCCTGTAAAAATAAATAAATAAATCTTAAAAAAATTTTTTTTGACATCTGACATCTGAAGAGACATAGCCCAGAACTTACAAGCTGCTACAAGTAGGAGGTTTAGCTGTTTCATTCTGACCTGCATCTGAAGTATTATTTTTATTATATTTTATATATGAGACCAAGTATTATACATAAGAGCAAAAGCATAAAATTATAAATTTCATTGTAGCTAAAGTATATAGCTATTTTCATGAAATAGTATTTTGTTTCTAGTTCAGATATGTTCAAAGGATGAATATGAAATAGGAACAGGAGAGAATTTTTATTTAATCAGACAGTACAGATTCTAGCTTGTGAGCAATATCAGATTGATTTCCATATCACAAAACAATTCTAAATTACTAACATAGCTAAACACATCTAAGCACCCTCCCTTGATACCCTGTATGTCCTAACCTAATGCTCCCTTGCAAATGGTGGGCACATTGGCTTAAATACAGGGGTTGTGATGAAGGCTTAAAGGAGTCCTCACTGTCCCCACACGTCAGCTGGGTTGGCAGCCAGCACTGGAGGGTGTGGTGCTGCAGCGGCCCGCCCTTCCTGCTGTGGTGTCCTAGTCCCAGGACACGGACCAAAATCTGGACATCATGGGAATCACTTCCCCTTGAGGGAAGTACAAATAACAGTAACTGCTGGATTTATTTAAGGTGCTGTTTGTGAAACTGCCATCTTGCCCTCTTTCAGGTCGGAGGATTGCTCATGCTCTCCAAATTATTCTTTTTTTAAAAAAATTATCCAACATAGAATTTTCAGTTCTTCACTAACGGTTTTTCAGTGTTACAGGGACCACATCAACATTCCACATAACTCCAGGGAGCACCGTTCACACAGAATGTCAAGCAAAGCAAAAAAAAAAAAAAAAAAAAGGAAAAAAAAAAAAAGCAAAAACAGACCCATAAATACAGAGAACAAACTGTTGGGTGCTAGCGGGGAGGAGAGAGGAGGCTGAAATAGGTGAAGGGGAGTGGGAGGTACAGGTTTCCAGTTATAGAGTGAATAAGTCACGGGGATCAAAACTATGGCACAGGGGATATAGTTAATGGTGTTGTAAGTGTTGTACCGTGGCAAATTGTATCTGCACTTGTGGTAAGCATTGCGTAATGAATGCAAAGACTTGTCAAATCACTATGTTGTATATCTGAAACTAATGTAACACTGTATATCAACTAACTTCAGTTTATATACAAAATTTAAATCATTCGATTCTTAATTAAACTATCACATTCTTCAGGTCTAGTGATATTCTAGTTTTTGTTAAACATTATAAATCCATTCATAGTGTATTTTATAAATTCTCTTGTGGTTTTGAAGAAAGGGATACTCAACCTGGAAGAAATTCTTCCAAGTGCAGTGTTTGATGTTTTAGCACACTTGAAGTTTGATTGCCATAAATAGACATGATTTCATGTCAGGTAAAGACTTAAATACTTTTTTACAGGCTTAGCACAAAAACTTTGATTTAAGTAAGAGAACTTATCATGTACTTTCTTGGTTATAAGTATTTGGGGTGTTTCTGAATGGGGGTAAAAGCTAATTTTTTTGAGTTACTGAGCAAATTAACTAATTTCCTGTAAATTTGTCAAATAGCCTCCAGCTTATCAGCAATCATCCATTGTGCACCTGGCATGTGCCTGTCACGGGGTCAGCACTGGACTTGATTCCATTAATCTTAAAGAAAGGATAAAGATTAGGGAAAACTCATTCTCCATTTGAATAAATGCTTCATAAAAATCTACAGTGGATTCTTGGAATACACATTTTAATACCAAGGGACATCCAAAGGAACATGAAGCCTATTTTAAGAATTTGGCAGGATGTGAAAGAGATGAAGTGCCTAAATGTAAGGCTACGTACAGACAGAAGAAAAACAGCAATATATTACTGCCCCATCAATCTAACAGAATATGCTGGGCTTTATTTTCATGTTGATTTTGGCATGAACCACAATACACTTGAATCATTTTGAAAGATGATAATAGGAGAATTTGTGTTGGCAATAGACCAAATAAAAGCTAAGGATTAAAAAGGCAGTAGCCACAACTGTTTACTTCTGTCTATAGAGGTTTTGCTAATCAGAGAGCCATGGGCAAGTCCCTTTTGAAAACACACTCTCTCTTAGCAAATGGCAAAAGGTGGAAAAATCAAGGGGAAGCACGAGGACCCACCAACTGGTAACACAACTTCACACAGTGAAGTCTGAAGTGGAGATAAATCCTGCTGGGCAACTCCTTCTTCAGCCTCAGGGACACCTGCAGGATGGAATCTATACAGCCTTTGATAGCTGCCTTGAGAAGTAAAATGATAAGGATGCTTTCCAAGGGAGTCAACAAGCAAGCTTCAAGATTTGGCTTCTCCCCAAGCTGAGACTTTGCTCCCTTAGCTGCACTGGTTGCTATTCAGACTTTTAGACTCCCCTTAGTGATTCAGAGGCCAAAATCACAGTACTAAGAATAAATATACATTCTCATACACAGCCATGACTGACAACATCCCGCTCCAAATCTATCATTGCACCATGCTTAAAACACCTAAGAAAAACCACCAATCTCCTCCAGAACACCACCCTGACAGCCCCTCTCTCAAGCGGACTGCCTTGAATGGGCAGTGGCATAAGTGCCCTATGACAATCATTACCAATCTGAGAAACATTGTTAGTCCCCAGTGAAATGTTCAATTTTCTTCCAAAGTATAAGGAAAATAAGAACACCTGGAGTAAGTTTAATTAAAGCTATAGTTATTCTCTATAATGAACAATCTTTTAATTTGAAATTATGTCCTCCCATTTTGTGTATGTGTGTGTGCTTAAAAAGTTCTTCATTTAAAAAAGAAAGGCAAAAAACTAGTTTTTTAAAAATTGTTTTGCATTTTAAGTCTTTATTTGGCCAAATAATGATGCCTAAATTGATCATTTTTGCCAGTTCTGATCTTGTGTGGTAGATTGAGCCATAAAATTAAAAAGCCCAGGACCTATTTCAAATGGTAGACGTAGTGACAAAAATTTGGACTTCCAAATTTTCCAAATTAAGTATAGGAAACAAAGTGCAAGGAAGAAGAATGGACCTTTGTGAACTGGAGCTGTATATATGTATATAAGAAAATCGTGGAAAGGAAGCATTGAGCGAATTAAAACAGTCAGATGGCATTTTATTTATAAAGATAGGTAAAATGACAAAGGTACTAACACTGAGTATTGGAGTGGGTGGGTGTGAGGAACAGGCATTGTCATACCCCACTGAGAGCAATGGATGAGGATACAAATATGCTCGACTCCCACTGTTAATAGCTATCAAAAGACCTGTCAGTGCACATTACTTCCACACCAAATTTCTACAGGTAGGAATTTACTTCAAAAGTTAGTTACGGATATATCCAATGACAGAGCTCCCAGGGGACTCTCTTTGGAAGTGTTCATATTATTAAACAGATCAGAAAATGCCCTGTGTACAGCAATAGGAAACTGGTTTTAAAAGATCATGTAGTCTTTAAAACAGAATATTACACAGCATTAATATGGTGTTAAAATGTGTGATAATTTTGAAAGACTTTTACAATAAATTGCTAGGTGGGAAAAAGAAACAGATCCAAAATGCAATGCAATGTATAATTTACAGATACAGAGAGAGACAGAGACAGAAACAGACAGAAACACAGAAAAACCTGAAAACGTATACAACGAAATAATAGCTAGGTGGTAAGATTAAAACATTTTCTTTCCCCTCTTTTTTTTTTTTTGAGTGTTATGAGTTCAGTTGAGTCCCCCTAAAAGATATATATAGATGCTTTAAACTCAAGCACCTCAAATTGTGCTCTTATTTGGAAACAAGGCTGTAACAGGTACAATTGTTTAAGATGACTTTGTACTGGAGTAGAGTGCCCTCTCAGCCCCATATGGCTAGTGCCCTTATAAGAAGCCATTGTGAAGACAGAGACACAAAAAAAACACATCTTGCGACAACAGAGGCAGAGACTGGAGTGAAGCAGCTGCAAACCAAGGAACGTCAAGATCAACAACCACCACCAGAGGCTAGGAAGAGGCAAGGAAGGATTCCACCCAGAGACTCAGAGGGAGCAAGGCTTTGTGGACACCTTGCTTTTGGACTTTCACGCTCCAGCACTGTGAAAGAATACGTTTCTATTGTGTTAAGCTCCCAGTGTATGTACTTTGCTACGGCTGCCCTGGGAAACTAATACAGTGGTAACACATTCAGCAAAGCGCAGAAAATGAATTCACAGCTCACTGAATTCATGAGAGCAGGTACCTATATGACCACACCAGGAACTGCGCTTATGACTTTTCCCAATCATCCCTAGCCCCCTTCCCAAAGGTAACTACTATCATGATTTCTAACACTCTAGTTTAGTTTTTGCTGTTGAAAATGCATTTATAAACGGAACCAGATAGTAGGCATTCCTGTATGGCTTCTTTCACCCAATATGATGGTTCTAAAATTCACCCACGCATATACCATAATCTATGCATCCATTTATCCCTGATGGATACTTAGCACCATTAAAATAACACTGCTATGAAACTAGCTGTGCATGTCTTTTGGTGCATATGTGCACCCATTTCTGCTCGTTATTTAACTGGGAGTAAAAATGCTGAGTCACAGGGTAAACACGCTCATGACCTTGTAGATAATTATCAACTTTCTAAAATATTTGTATCAATTTACACACCTACCAGCAGTGAGTGAAAATTCTTATACTTGATAGTCATGGTCTTTTTGAATTCTTATCATTCTTAAGGGAGAGTAGTAATATCTTACTGTATTTTTTTAAAAAGATTTTAATTATTTATTTGACAGAGAAAGAGAGAGAAAGCGAGCACCTGCACGCACAAGCAGGTGGAGCAGCAGGCAGAAATGACCTGAGCTGAAGGCAGACATTTAACTGGCTGAGCCACCCAGGTGCCCCATATCTTACTGTTTTTTCTTTTGCACTTGCCTGATCACTAATCGGTACTTTCCCATGTGTTCATTAGCCATTTGGGTACCTACACTGTGAGTGCCTAGTGGTAAAAATACACTGGAAAAGAATGTGACAGAATAAGAATTTTAAAACAATAAGTATTAAGGATAATAGTTATTAGAAAATATTATTATTGGTAACACATTTTAGTGATATTTACCAAAATTGGTATCATGATGATGTTTTTGTGCTATAATTGCATTCTTTAAAGCTCCCCCTGGTCTCAATGATGCTAAGTAACTTCTTTCTTCAGGTTAACTCAACAGATGCTTCTCCTTTCTGACTTCATCTCTTGCTTTCCTTAAATCTACATATTCCTCTCCTTTTGGATATTTTACTCAATTCCCATCTCACTAGGATCATCTTCCCTCTTCCTTGTGATTCTTGGGTCTTAGTTGGGCTTCAGAATCTCCCCATTCCCTACTCAGAGAGAGAAGGAAGTATGAGGCTCTAATGGAAAAGAGCACTTGAGAACCAGTACTCCAGAAGGAACTTCCCATGCCTTTCTCTCCTGCCTTACATGGTTTTCTTTCTCTCAGAAATAGGAAGGAAACTCAAAAACTGTTGCTCCCTCATTCACTCTGGTCCTGGTAGTTACTGACGAGGATAATCCTGCTCAGTTAACTGCACGTTAAGCCTGATGGTCAGTTAACATTTCATGTGTGGCCCAGAAATGATCCACTCTAAACTGAACAGAATCTGCTTCACCTTCTATCTATAACTATGATTAAGTGACACGTAATTTTTAAAATGCCTTCTTAAGACACGAGAATCATTAGGGAAAGAATCCCTGGGTAGCTCAGTCGATTAAGCGTCTGACTCTTGGTTTCAGCTCAGGTCATGATCTCAGGGTCATGAGGTCAAGCCCTATGTCAGGCTCCACACTCAGCGAGGTGTCTGCTAAAGCTTCTGCCTTCCTCTCTCACTATCCCATGCCCCTCCCTGCATTCGCTCATGCTCTCTCTCTCTCTCTAATAAATACATCTTTAAAAAAAAGAACCGGCAGGGAAATTCAAATCAAAACCATAATGAGCTATCCACTCACACCTGTTAGAATGGCTATTATCACAAAAGACAAGGAATAACAGGTGTTGGTGAGGATGTGGACAAAGGGGAATCCTCATGCATTACTGGTAGGAATGTAACTTGGTGCAGCCACTATGGAAAACAATATGGAGATTCCCCCCAAAATTAAAAATTGAACTACCCTATGATCCAGTCATTCCATTTCTGGATATTTACCTGAAGAAAATAAAACCATTAGCTTTAAAGACACGTGCAGCCCTATGTTTACTGCAGCATTGTTTATAATAACCAAGATATAGAAACAACCTAAGTGTCCATAAATAGGTGAATGGATAAAATATTTTTGGTGAAAGCTATATAGAAATATATAGAAACAGACTTTTCTCACTAACATTTTACATTTCTTTATAAAATGAAAAACAAAGCCTTTGCTTGTAAAGATTTTTGTGCAAGAATCTTCTCACACACAGAAAAATATCACTCAGCCATAAAAAAGAATAAAATCTTGCCATTTGCAACAACATGGATGAACCTAGGGGTATTATGGTGAGTGAAATAAATCAGGCAGAGTAAGACAAATACCATGTGATTTCACTCACATGTGGAATCTAGAAAAAAAAAAAAAGCAAACAAACAAAAAACAGAAATAGGCTCATAAATACAGAGAAAAAACTAGTGGTTGCCAGAGGGGAGGGAGGTCAGGGAATAGGCAAAATAGGTGAGGGGGGATTAAGATGTACAAACTCCCAGCTATAAAATAAATGTCACAGGGATAAAAAGTATGCATAGGGAATACAGTCAGTAATACTGTAATAACTTTGTATGGTAACAGATGGTAACTACACATTGTGGAGAGCACTGCATAATGTAGAGAATTGTCAAATCAGTATGTTGCACACCTGTCACTAATACAATATGTCAATGATACTTAAATTAAAAAAATTAAAAAGAAATTTTAAAGAGCCTTCTTTCTCTAACTTCGATCACATGGTCAAAAAGTTACCATTAAACCCATGAGAAAGAAAATAGATAACTAGCTCATGTTTAGGGAAAAAGACACTTAAATGTTCTAAGCACTAGACTAGACCCTCCATATTTACTGTGACCTTTAGTGTACCAGACTTAAGAGGGCAGTACTGTAGGGGTGCCTGGGTGGCACAGCGGTTAAGCGTCTGCCTTCGGCTCAGGGCGTGATCCTGGTGTTATGGGATCGAGCCCCACATCAGGCTCCTCTGCTATGAGCCTGCTTCTTCCTCTCCCACTCCCCCTGCTTGTGTTCCCTCTCTCGTTGGCTGTCTCTATCTCTGTCGAATAAATAAATAAAATCTTTAAAAAAAAAAGAGGGCAGTACTGTAATTACTCCTGTTTTATAGATGAAGCCACAGAAATTGCAGAAGGTATTTTCTTACACTTATTTATTTTTTGAGAGAGAGAGAGGGAGAGTGCAATAGTGAGGGAAGAAGGGAGAGGGAGAGAGAATCTCAAGCAGGCTCCATGCCAGGTGTGGAGCCAGATGTGGGGCTGGATCCCACCACCCTGAGATCATGACCTGAGCTGAAATCAAGAGTCGGACGCCTAACTGACTGAGCCACCCAGGTGCTCCTTTTCTTACACTTATAAAGTTCGTTAAATAGTTGAACTAGGATTCAAATTTTCTTCTGCTCACGGGGTCTGCCTGCAACATTTTTAAAGACACGTTTAAAGTACAAATGGAGGTTCATATACCATACGTTGAAATATTTAAATAAATCAAGTGAATCAATTTTTAAATTAATCATCTCATAGACTCTTACCATAACAAATATTGCTTCATAAACACCTAGATGGTCTGGTTCAAATTTCGATCTTTCAGACTCTTTGATATTCTCAGGAGCAAAGCCCACCTGCTCTCTTCTCTTATCCACACATGCCACAAACAGCACCCCTGGCCTCCTCAGGGCTTGGAGGAGCACACATCCGTGGTACGACTCATGCAGGAAGGACAGACTTGGAGTAGAAGCCAGTGTAAGTCCTAGAAGCAGGCTAAGAATAGTGAGAGTACAGAATCTGGGGTTCAAGTATCTGGAGGGTGGTCTGAAACAGCGAGTGTGGAAACTGGTTTGGGTCCTTCCTTGCGGCTGTCACCACCTTGTCCAGAGGCAGCATCTCAGCCATAAGATGACCCAAGTGCGGTCTTCTAAAGCAGTGCCTCTCAAAATTTAATTGCATTTGGATCACAAAAACCTGGGGCACTGAGCAAGGGTCCTAGTTAACCAGTTAACCACTGTCTGACGGTGGTGATGGCCATGCCTATGGCTCCACTGCTACCCTGCTACCCAAGCAAGCTCAGAAGAAAATAATACAGAAAATATGAATTCACTGGGTCTATAAAAGTATGGTCAGTGGGAAAAAAAACTACATACAGAAACTTTCCTGGACAGAAGCTCAAATAATGAGGTCAGTTTAAGAGATTTTGGGTTTTTTTTCTCCAAAGCTATCCAAACCTAGTGTTCTCTCTGTACATACATTGTTTTATCATCTCAGGTAAATCATTATTTGTTGGCTCTAAGTGACACGCAGCAAATGAAAGTACTAAACATACTTTGTAACTTGGCTCTAAGGAATTGAGGAGAAAATCCTGGTTTGTAAGCTGGGGGTTCTAGTCCTAGCTTTGTTGCTAACACGCCACCCTGGGTAAGTCAACCTCCACACCTGGTTTTCCTTGTCTAGAAAACCATGCTAACAGTAGAGGCTTACAGACTGAGAAAAATGAGATATGCATCAAATGCAAATATATGTGTATATTGGAAATCACACAGTGGATTTATCTAAAAATCTATGTATATAAAAGGTGATAAAATTTTGCTGTTCATGTGAAAAAAATTCTTTTTAACTTTTAAATACTACAAATATTAATTAACTTGTTAACTTTTAAATACAGCAAATATTATTTGATGTTTTAAAGCATTATGTACAAAACCACTACTGGTATTTGGGAACTAGGAAACAAAGAGAAGCACTTTCAGGGAACCATTTTCCTTGGAGAAACATCTACAATGTTAGATTCTGCTTCCCTAATTTTACACCAAAGCTAAGACTACATAAAGTTACAAGAGACTGGTTAACTGAGTTACATGAAACTTCTACTAAATTTAAAATAGCTTTTTAAAAAAGCTCCACAATTCAATAAACATCATATATGTGTGAGAGAACTGAAAATAACATCATATACTTGCCCAGAGATATATTTTTCAAAGTCACCATACAAGACAGGTTGTACTAAGGTTTTGATTATATATGTTCCTAATTCAAAGGCAGAATGGAATATTTTTCCTTTTCACATGGCCAATTGTTAGTCAGGTAGTTTCTTATTTCTGATAACAATTTTAAGTTTAAAAGACCACCCTTGACTCTTCCCTTGAAATTTCCAAAAAAATGAAGCAGATGCAGACATTCTGAATAATTACTCCAAATACTCACCTTCTATATAAGTTCCTTGTGTATATCAATATTTCTGTCCTCATTACCACCTGACATTTATTATATAATCAGGTAATAAGGGCAATATGTCCTACATAAATGAAATTCATATAAAACTAGATATCATTTCTTTAATATAAAAATGTAAATGAATTTGTATGAAAATATTTATCCTTTATTCACTGAATTTTGAGTATATCATAGGCCCTATATAAATATATTTAATTCTTCCAAACCTTGAAACCTTGGTTTTTGCTATTCCATTTTTAGTAGGGCTTTAGGATCTCAACTAAAGACATCCATATCAGAGATCATAGTCTAAGGCTGTCACCACTGGTTCCATGTGGCTATTGAATATTTGAAATGTGACTAGGAAAACCGAAGAACTGAATTTTAAGTTTTACTCAATTGTAATTAACTTTAATTAAAAATGGATAATCGATTCAATTATTAGAAACTTTAAGTGTGCTTGGAACAATTTTGGTATGTGAGTCTACTTTTTCAACTTTCTTATTTTAACTAAATAAAGATCAAGTATTTCAGGTAAAATTTTAACATCTGGATCGAGATATTTCTGCTATGAGTATAAAATACACATTGGATTCAAAGACTCTATACCAGAAAACTTGTAAAATATCTCATTGATGATTTCTAATACTGATTATATATTGAGATGCTAATATTTTAAATACGTAGATTAAGTAAAATATACTATTAAAGGCAATTTCACTTATTTCATGTGACTCCCAGAAAATTTAAGATTACATATATGGCTCGTATTGTATTTACATTGGACGGTGTGGGTGTGGAATGGCTAACTTTAGATAAAGTAAAATCTAGTGTGTCTGCCTCCCAAGTTGGTTATTTCCATCAACACTAGGTTGATTCTCAGGGTATGAATCATTTGCATTAATCATGTCTTTTTGGGTTAAATAGAAAAATTGAATAATGTTAAATTTTACGATGAACTGGGGACATCGTTGTGCTGTATTTTTACTCTGTCCTTTCAGTGCCACTAGGGTGTGCTTAAGAAATCAAATTAAGTGGCCTGACACTGGTTTGGTTTTGTCATTCTTAGATCTAATTCTTTGCAAAAATTTTTTTCTAACTTTTCCCCTTGTTCTCTGACTACGAATTTTCTCCTTTCCCCAACCCTACTTCAGACATGCTTCCCTGGCAGATCCTTCTTCTGTTATCTCCTTATACACCTTTGGTATTTTTATTCTGTGGACCAGGAGGTCAACTAAAGGCGTCCTCCAGCATCAAGTATAAACTATTATCCATTTAGCATCTGTTAAGCATGTGCTATCATTCATACCATTTGTCCAAGTGACTCCCAGAGAATAGCAGAAAGACATAATATAATGGCCTTTCAACAAATACTTCAGCTGCTTAGAGGACTTCTATTTTTTTTCAGTTTAGCTTCCATTTTTGGAAATATTCTAGATGTTCCATGTGGTTAAGTAAGTGAATATAGGTGTTATTTCCATTTTTAATGTTATTTTGGCTCAAAAGTTAGAGTGCACATTAATTCTACAACTGTTACTATCTACTAAATATGGCAAGAGGAATTACAGCAACAAAAATTCTGAAATACAGTATATTAAATCAAGAATGAAAATATTCCATCTGCCAAATCATTTATTTCTGAATGAAAGTACATTAGAGAATGTTCACAAAAAGACTTTCGAGGGCTCATCATTATAAGGGACTTCAAAACACTAGCCAGTAGGGTGGATTTTGTTTTTCATATATTTCCATTTTGTAGTAAGACTGCTGTTTATATTACAAAAGCAAATTAACATAAGAGTGTTATATCCACTCAAAAGGTCTAATTATTCTCCTCTTGGTATTATAACCAAGGTTAAGACACGATTTTAATTTATTGACTACTTTTGTGCTTTAAATATTTTGTTTTAGGTTCTTTGGATTCTCTTTGTGTGTTTATTTTCATGTCATGAATCATACAGTCAAGAAAATTTAGAAATTCCACACATAAATTTACTTACAGAGCTTTGAGTTTTAAAATGTTAGATTGTAAAGAAACCAGCGTAAAGTACAATGTCACATTTTAATAAAGGTTATCTAAATCAACTTTAAAAAGTTTAGAAAACTTCCCAAAATGTAGTCAGATTTATTCTTGAAAAAAAAAAAATCCAAAAAACTGCACTGTCAAGTGCTTAGTTTAATAAGGGAAGAGGAGAAACACAATAAGTAGGTCCCCAATGGCAGTGTTCAGAGACTATCTGTTGAGACAGCTGGGATACTATTACGAACAGTAAGCTCAGAAGCTAGTCTACTTCATGTGGCTCTGACAAATATTCATTTCAGTACTCAAGTCACTGTGTTTTTAATGTTATTCTGAAAACACTGGCTATAAATATCTACGCAGCAGAGTCTTTCCCTGAGAGTAAAGCACAGAACAAACGCTTGTCTTGATACAGGATGGACCTGTTATGCAGAGACCCAGGCATTAAATTTTTGTCTTATTCACTTGCTGATCTTTTTGTCAGGACATAAACCCTCCATTCTACCCAAGCTGGCACCTCAGTGTATATTATTGTGAAGAGGAGACAAGCAAGATATGTCAGACCTGAAATTAAAAATAATTTCTCACATTCTACCATTTTAGTAGGGATGTTCTTCTAAAATCAACTAAAAGAAAGCGTAAGTCTTTTTTTTAAAAAGAAAAATGAAAACCGTAACAATGACATACAGAACACCAGAGTTGACCCTGTGCCCAGCTCCTCGTGCAATCTCACTGTTTGCTCCTCTAGTGAGGACTCTAACTATGCTTCTTTCAGAATGTACGTCAATCCCCCCTTATCCGTGGTTCTCCTTTCTGTGGTTTCAGTTGCCTACAGTCAGCCAGTCGGGAAGCAGATGATCCTATACGTCAGAAGGTCAACAGAAGCCTGACACTACATCACCAGGTGTATGTCACTGACCTCACTTCATCTGATCATGTAGGCATCTTATCGTCTCCCATCAGCACAACAAGAAGAAGGGTGAGTACAGGACAAGAAGACGTTTTGAGAGAGACCATATTCACATAGCTTTTATTACGGTATATTGTTATAACTGTTCTATTTTTATTATTAGTTATTATTCATCACTTACTATACCTAAAATCTGTAAATTAACCTTTACCATAGGTGTGTATATATAGGAAAAAACAGTATATACAAGTTTCGGTACTATCCATGGTTTCAGGCATCTGCTGGGGGATCTTGGAATGCACCCCTTGTGGATTAGAGGGGGACTACTATATCTGTGGTGGAAATTCAGTGAAAAAAAAAAAAAGAATTCTTATTCCATTTGTTCCCTTATCCCCAATGTCTACTGAATATAAATTTGACTTTTTAAAGTTACCAGTGGCCTATACTTAGAAAAAATATAAAATTTACTTTAAAGCTGTGTATTTAAAGTGCATTATAAATGTTTTCGGGCTTACAGTTTTCTTTTAGAATGTGAAGATAGCTACATAGACCTTCTCAGCTGAAAAATGCCTAAACACATATTTGGAATTACATTGCGTACAATTTCAATGGATTTAAGAATTTATGGAAAGGGACTTTTCCAAGGGAAGCAGATCTCAGCTTGAAAAACTCATAAGTTGTATCACTCTTGTGAATGTACTCTGTAGTAGTCTATAACTTTTATGCACCTGTAGAGTGTGTGAATGGGAATTGACCATTAGTGGCTGCATAGAAACTTTGTTTAAAATTTGATTTATACTACTGTTTCCCAGCATTGAAGATTTAGGGTCTATTCCTCAAATTTACTTATTTCAAATGCTTCAATCATGTGTTTATTTTTAATTATATCAATAGTTATTTAAAATGGATTTTAAAAGAATCATGTTAATCATAATTAGATAGAAGATAATAAATCTCTATATAAATTTAAGGATAACTCATTTTGATTATTAATCAGGAAGTTGAAAAAACAGAGGCCAAGGTCAATAATACAGAGACATTCGCCATACCCATGGAAAAACAAAAAATAAGGTACATCAATAAATAAGCCAAGAGAGATCAAAAAATAATGTTGCTGTAGATTTCCCCCCACCTTTCCAACTTCTAGATGATGGAGTGCCCCCAGGACTTATTCTTCACACCTCCTCTCTTATCCATTAATATTTACACCCTATGTAATTGTATCTGGTTTTAATTTTAAATGACATCTGTACATTTGGCACCTCAAATTATTGTCTGCAGCCCCTATCTCCCTTCTGAATTCTAAACTCATGTAAGAGTCTACTAGACTCCTCCATTCAAATATCTAATGAATATCTACCGGAAATCCATATCCTATTTTCTCTCTCAGAACCTGTTCCTCCCCAGGTTTTCCCCATTTCAGTAAAAAAAGTGTCTCCTGTTAGGTCCCCTGGGTGGCTCAGTCAGTTAAGCAGGTCACGATCTCAGGGTTGTAAGATAGAGCCCCGTATCAGGCTCTGTGCTGAGTGTGGAGCCTGCTTAAGATTCTCTCTCCCTCTGCCTCTTCCCCACCACTTGCGCTTGTGCGTGCTCTCTCTCTCCCCCTCTCTCAAAGAGAAAGAAAGAAAGAAAGAAAGAAAGAAAGAAAGAAAGAAAGAAAGAAAGAGAAAGAAAGAAAAGAATCTCCTGTTGCCAAAAGCCAAGAGACTTGGTGTCTCACCAGGAAAAACCTATAGGCTCTACTTAACAAAACATGCACACACTATGACACTTGTCCTCCATTCGGCCCTATAAACCAGAGCCAAACCACCATAACCTCTCATCTGGATCGTGGTAGTACGAAACCTTTCAACTGGCTGCCTGTTTATTCCTGCCACGTATTCTCCACAGAGTAGCCAGAAGAATACTTTTTTTAAAGTTTGTTTTGTAGCTCAAAACCCTCCACTAACTAGATGGCAAGATAGCCAGATGGCTTGATAGTAAATAAGACTATAGAATACCTTTTCTTTTTTTTTTCAAATTCCAAATACATTTTTGCCACCCTAGTAATTAGTCTTTAAACTTACTACAAACCTCGCTATTCCAGGCTGAAAGGTAAGATGAAAAAAAGGCCTATCTTTGAAATAACTGTCAAAAAGACAGTTTATCTTTTGCTATTTATCTTTTGAAATCAGCAATGGAATATTAATTACACAAAAACTAATAAAATTATCTGACATTTAAAAAAATAAATAAAATCAAAAGGTATGGCAATGACAGAGGCCTACATGAGGTGGCTACTAATACCTGTCTGAGTCTGTCTTCTACTACTTCAACTACTGTGTCCTCCTAACCACTCTGTTCCGGCCCCAGCGGCCTCCCGCATGTTCCTTGAACACATCAAGCTGCTTCTGCTGCAAGGCCTCTGCTCTTAATGTTGGTTCTACCTAGATGCCTCTTTCCCCAGATTTGCATGACTTACTCTTCCTTTCCCTCAGGTCTTGGCTAAAATATAACCTCATGAGCAAATCCTTTCCTCATAGCCCTATATAATATGATAGTTTTCTACCTTCACTCTTGCACTCCACTTTCTCTATCTTGTTTTATTGTTTAATCACCATCTGAAATATTATGTATCTGTTTATATGTTTGAGTACTGTGTGAGCTCCCTCAGAAAGATCTAAATGGAAAGAGAGCAGACATTTGGGGTGTGTTTTGTTTTCTGTTTTCCCTCCAGTGCTTATGACAGTTCCTAAGGTCTGGTGAATTCTCAAAAAAAATCGTTGTTTAATGACAGAGTGATTTTTGTTTAGTGTAGAGAATGTAATTTAGGGGAGGGAGAGAATGAGAAATGGGTTAGAAGCCGTTATGGGACAAAGATGACAGATGGTAGCCACATGGACCAGCGTGGCAGGAGGGAAGATCCATCTTTAAGATGCACATTTAGAGTGCCAATTGCACTCTCTGGTAGGTTAGATTGAGACCCAGATTTAGGACTAGAGTATGTGTGTGTGGATGGCCATGTCATAAAGCAAGGTGACTAACAATAGAGGAAGAAGAGTTCGTCAGGGGTTGGGGGAAATCACAAGTCCTGTTCGGGATATTTTAGATGTCGATTAGCTATCAAAGTGGAAATATCAAACATGCAGTTTGATATCTAAGCCTGGACTCAAGGGAGTGCTAATGGCTGGAGAGATCATTGGGTAGGTATCAATCCACATACCTGGATTTTAAAGCTGGGGGACTAGATAAGATTTTTTCTAGGGAATGAGTGTGTCTAAAGGAACAGGACCAAGAGTGGGCCTCAGCATAATCCAATATTTATGGATAGGGGTAGAGAAAAAGAAAGCCAAACAGACAAAGAAAGAGTGGTCAGTGAGGTAGGAGGAGGGAAAAAAAAAAAAAGTCTCAAGAAGATGTTGTAACTATGTCAATAAGAGAGAATCAACACAAAGTTGCAGGTAGATGCAGGCTGACCAGTAGATTTGGTAATGGGAAGATTAGATAATAATTGTCTGATAGCTTCTAATTCCCCAAGAAAATAGGCAGTGTGATCATCAGCTAAGCATTGGGGGGGGGTGTGTGTGAATAGGTGCTACTGGAGGAGAAGGTATTTTTCTCATTGCAGGAAATAAGAAAGTAAATTTATTAGCTAAATATGAAATGTCTTATCTTTTTCAGCTCTAGAATTCAAAGATTTATCTCATTTTCCAAGGAATTCCATAAACACTAAATCATATAAAAGATGAACAGAGGACATAGAGGATTTTTAGGGAAGTGAAAATACTCCGTATGACATTATAATGATGGATATATGTCATTATGTATTTGTCCAAACCCACAGAATGTACACCACCAAGAGTGAACCCTAAGGTAAGCTATGGACTTTGAGTGATTATGTGTCAATACAGATTCATCCTCGGTAAGAAAACGTACTAACTACTCTGCTGAGTAATGTTGACAATGAGGGAGGCGTGCTTGTCTGTACCTTCCTGTACCTATGCTTGCAGTCACCTTCTACCCCATCTAGCCATCTCGTGTCTCACAGTTTACATCAATATACTTATCCGTATGCCTGAACCACCACTGGAATCTTATTTTCTCCTTAAATCCAAAACATTCAATTACTCCTTATTTCCTCCCAATTAAAGTCCAAACTCTTTGGCCTTGTATTTAGTGTACTGTGGAATCTAAAACCAATTTTTCCTTAAAGCCCACTTCTCCAGTCTTACCTAATACAAACTATAGATTATGTCTCTGTAAACACGCCACATAGACTCCCATCTCTATGCCTTTGCTTATGCTGCTCCTTCCAGTCTGACTGTGCTTGCATGAAAACACACACACACACACACACACACACACACACACACACACACAATTCCTCTCCCTTGACATCCTGCCCACCCATTTAAAGAGTGCTACTTTCTACCCGAAACTTCCCTCATGGACACATTACAAAATGTTCTCTGGCTTCTTTGAAATCAAGTAAACACTGGCTTTATTATTCCCATGTTATTCTGAATTTACAATGAGAAAACCCAGGACAACACACATTCTGTCAGTTAATAATTATGTGACCATGAACAATTCATTTTAGGTCTCCGAGGCTCACTTTACATATTTGGAAACATAAGGATTGTAAAGATTAGTAAACTAGAGTCCAGGCAAAGCTTGCATTCATGTAATCAACATTTGTCAAAAGCCTTCTGAATGAATCATTATTAATACATAAAATGAAATAGTTCTGCATTGGAGATAGGAAATTCAGAATGTGCTTATTATTCGAAAATCTAGAAAGCAATTTTAACAGATACAATCCAGCAGTTTA
Organism: Ursus maritimus; assembly: GCF_017311325.1. Taxonomy (NCBI): domain Eukaryota; kingdom Metazoa; phylum Chordata; class Mammalia; order Carnivora; family Ursidae; genus Ursus; species Ursus maritimus. Next base: position 28,191,411 of record NW_024425341.1, on the reverse strand, counting down.
AAGTCTATCACAAGTAAGAAGACCAAGAAAAGGTACATCATTATCACTCTAACAGCTGTTTAGTAAGCATCTACTATGTGCTAAGCGCTTTGGAAGCAAATAGTTATAGTTACTAGGAATGGAAGCAATACAAGCAAACAACCGTATAGCATCTAGAGAAACTGCCTGAAAGCTAGAATGCTGCTTCAAAAGTCCTTTGTTATAGAAAAAAGAAACATGCCATGTATCTTTGATAGAACTACAATACCCAATATGTTGACTTAAAAATGAAAAGGCCGACAGAGGGGTGGTGGGTGGGGGGTATGGTGAACTAGATAAACAGAATTAAGAGTTACAAACTTCCATTTATAAAGTAAGTCACAGAGATGAAAAGTACAGCATAGGGATTATGGTCAATAACACTAATAACGTTGTATGGTGACAGATGGCAACTACGCTTACTGTGGTGACCACTGCAGAATGCACAGACTTGTTGAACTGCTATGTTGTACACCTGAAACTAATATAACACTGCATATTAATTTTACTTCAATAAAAAACAGTGAAAAGGCCCACCGACAAATTATTTTATCTTCACGACATAAACAAATCCGTCCTAGTGATGCTTTAATGGATTGACCAGTTGGTTGGCAATGTGAAAACACAGCCATGCCTGGGCTGTAAAACAATTTGCCAGTATAATCAACTCAGTAAAAACAAAAAATTTCCAAACGGATGGGTGGAACCCCCACTTTTCAGTCAGCTGTGTTGGAACTGCAGGCACATGCTGTACATCTTTTAATGTTTTGAACTATGTCTTTCTTCCCTTCAATTGGGGAATGCTTTATAGAAGACAGAAATGGAACTTTCTGATGGGGATTTCTTTGATATACAAAACTCGGGGGGAAATAGGGTGCAACAGATACAAGGATGAGTGTCCAGTTGTACACACAGAAAAAGGAATTGAAGGAAGCGGTCTTCTGCTGTGCAGTTTGCCTAATTGGGGTTCAGTGGGAGCAGAGGAAAGAATCCGAGTGTGTGAATAAGAGGAGAAAGCCGGAGCAGAAATTCCTGGGCTGGCTGTGGAGCCTGGACAGGGATGCCCCCAAGCTCTGAGAGGAGAGGGGTGGCCAGGTTTTTCAATAATGCTTGCCTACTAGACAGCAGTGGGTAAAATGAGGCTAATTTATACTCAGAAGTTAACTTATTATCTCTTTTCTTAGCTTATTATCTAAAAAGTGCTACTTCTAAAGTTACATGGTTTGCCCATTCTTTTTTTTTTACACTGTTGTTGTTGAAAACTTAGTTAGAAAAAAAAAAAAGAACTTTGATTAAAATGGATTTACTGTAGTTTAAGATCCAATTATTTAGATGGAAAAATCAAAGTAGAGACCAGGGGAAAGAGAGCGTAAGACAAACACAACCTGAACTGACAATCAGTAATTCTAGAAAAACTCCTGCGGAGGGACCAAACAACAGAGATTAAAAGAAATTAGATCTCCCTGTGAAAAGGTCTTTTGCTTTTAGCTAATAAAAATAGTCTTTCAAACAACCTTTTTAAAAACTTGAGCTTCCAGGGCTGAGCAGCTTGCCTTTACATCCTCCTACATTCATTAACTTCATAAAATCTGGGGAAAGGCGTGCCAAAGAGACAATTAGTTTACACTCCACTAAACAGAAGGTGGATGAGCTAATGCAATCTCTGTCACTGAAAATGGAGTCCCAGCAAAGGTCGTTTGTTGTTTTGTTTTTCTCCAATAAACTATTTTTTTGCCAAAAAAAGTGGAATTTGTTATTTATCCTCAATATACAGACTTGACACCATTAATTAAGGGCACTGAATTTGTTTCCCTGTTAAAACTGACAGTAAAATTAGTATCTTTCTCTAACCTACTGAATGAATCTACCCAGGATAATTACAAATGCAAGCCAATTTCAGCCTCTTTTTTTTTTTTCCTCAGACAGGCCTCTGCTAATTCTTCTATAATTACAAGCACTATTGACTTTATACTAGTCACCAGTTTTTTGACAACGTTTGAAGATTTATAAAAAGTGATCTGGCATCTTCCTATGGAATCCCTTTCAAAATTATGCTTGTGAAAACAAGTGTGACATCTTCATCAGGAGGCCCGCTTAATTGAAGACAAACTAAATCCCTGGACTTCTACATGGGCTTAGTCTTAATTTATGGCAACAAGTCTCCCAGCTCAGCTATTGAGCACGAAGCTCACTGACAGTGTGACTTAAGGATGGGCACACATGAAATGGACCTACCATCCCCTTCTGTCTGGGACCAACGTGGCTGGCATTTAACTGGCATGGCTTGAAGGTAGATTTTGTGATAGTAGAAAAAAATATATACTTATTTTTATTTATTTTTTTTTAGATCTTATTTATTTGAGAGAGAGAGAGAGAGAGAGTGAGTGAGAGTGAGAGAGCATGAGTGGGGCGAGAGGCAGAGGGAGAAGCAGACTCCCCACTGAGCAGGGAGCCCGACATTGGGCTCGATCCCAGGACCCTAGGATCATGACCTGAACCGAAGGCAGATGCTTAACTGACTGAACCACCCAGGAGCCCCTAAACCGTATGCATTTTAAAGCAAAACTCATTCTTACTGGCGCTAGTTCAATATTTTATAATACTCAGATGAGCCTTGGAGAAAAGCATATGAGGAAAACGCTGTAACTTAGGTTTCCATTCTTGCTTCTGTGTTACTTCCAAAATTCTTGCTTCTGTGTTACTTCTGTGTTACTACCATCAGAATAGTCCACTCACAGACAACTTTTCATGGTACTTTCTTTTCTCCTTATTCACCTGTTCAAAAACTTACAGTGGCTTCTTCCTGATTTCCATATTAAGATTAATTTCTGCTTCATCGCTGACCTTGGTATTCCAGCTCCAACGTCCGAGATCATGAATTCAGACTCCTACTCACTGACCACACTTCTAGCCCATCCCATTCTCAGGTGAAATCAGCACTACTGTTCTTGGTGCTTTTAAAGGTATCCAGGTGGTTTACTGTTTATCTAACATGAATCCTCTTCCAGTCCTCACTTTCTGAACTTCCAGGAATCATCAAGTCAAGCACTCTCTTGACTTAGTCCTCTATATTCTTTGCTCTATTGGTCTTTGATGGGGTCTACCTGAAAAACTCAAACTTGAATCTACCCAGTTTTCTGCTTTCCCCACGCTTTCACCTGGTGTGGCTGTCACCATGGGCTGGGCTCATTCAACACAGATTTGCAACTATTTCTCTTTTTGGGCCCTTGTTATAGAGAAGTTAAATACTCATGTCCCTAGGTCCTCTTGACTTTGTAAGATTCATATGGCACAACTCTGGCTGGTGACACATAACAGGAAGTTTCCGTAAAAGCTTTTGCTTTATGATTAAAAAAAAAAAAAAGATTATACTTCCCTTCCTTCTGCCACCTTTAAGTGCAAAACGTGATGCCCAGACTTGCAGCAGCCATCTTTAACCAGGAGAAAAGGTCAGGGAAATCACCACCCTATTGCTGACCACATGGGGCTGCTGAACCTACTCCTGCAGCCACAACTGAATTCTTAGCATCTGAGAAAAAGCAAATTACTATTTCTTTTTTTAAAATAAAAAAAAAGAGATTTATTTATTTATTTTAGAGAGAGCGCGCATGGGCTCACATGTCTGCGAGTGGGGGGAGGGGCAGAGGGAGAGGGAGAGCGAATCTTCAGCAGGCTCCACACTCAGCAGGGAGCCCAATGCTGGGGCTCCATCTCAGGACCCTCCAATCATGACCTGAGCCAAAATCAAAAGCCAGACACTTAATGGACTGAACCACCCCAGTGCCCCTAAATTACTATTACTTCACACCACAGTAATTTACCTTTTTCTTATCTGGAGAAGAAAGCCTCAAAGTAATATTTCTGGTCTGCTGAAGGAATTATACTGTACAAATAATAACAATAATAATTAACAAATAAAAATAAGTCCCCCTCAGATTGTGACAACAATCTAACTTCCCATGGGTATTACCTAGCAATCCTGATCCTTCCTTTCTCTTCTCAACTCGTTTTTTGGGTCTCCAGGGGGGCTATTTTATTTTACTTAACTTTATTTTTTTGGTTTTTTTTGTTGTTGTTATTTTCAGAGGGGCCATTTTAAACCTCCATTCTATCAACCATATCAGTCAATAATATTCCTTCCTAATTTATAGAGAAAGTAGAAGCTTTCAGTGTCTTGTCCCCTTTGGTCTGTCTTCTGTTCCCACACCTGTGCCCTTCCCATCTCATCAGGCATGGTTCTGGACCCTTGTCTTATCTGACCCAGAAAGAGACTTCCACACATTTCCTCACATCTTCCTTTAGCCTTAAATCTGAGTCCTTTTCCAGAATACCCTTCAGCTTCCTCATCCTCGTGTATCCCTTTGATGCTGGTGTTTTCCACTGTTCTGTTGTATGCCCTCTTCTCACTCTTCCACTCATGTGTTTCCTTGTATTTGTACTTGACAGCTCACTAGAAATCCCCATGTCACTGCCTCAACTTGATGCACTTCAAGGGTAACCTGTCCCAACATGAGATCCTGTCTTGTCACCAAACCTCCTAGTGCACTTATTATCTCAGTGAAAGACGTCCTGTACTCGGTTACTCATGCTAGATATTTGGCCTCATTTTTCATTCCTTTATCTCCCTCCAACATGGACTCCCTCATCTACTCATGTCATTCTACCACTCATATGTCTCAGGATTCTAGACACTTTTCTCCGGCCTCACTGATACTTTTCTAGAATAGACCCTCATCAGCTTTCTCCCATATTACTACCATAGTCTCTTAACTAGACACTTGTCCTAGTCTGCTCACCTCCAGCTCATTCTCCACCAACCACACAAAATTATCTTCCTAAAATATAGTTTGGTGTTACTTCACTCCCCAGCTCAAAGACTTAAATGACACCTAATAGTTATTTCTTAATAGAGCTGGTAAAGTAAAAAGTGTGATCTGTTCCTTACCAACTTCTCCAAGCTGATCCCTTGCTCTTCTTTCCCACTGACACCACTGCTGGAATTTCCCTAAACTTCGTTTAGCTACATATCTGTGTCATGCTCTCTTTCCCTTCCAGGTCTTCTTCATACGTGCAATTCAGCTTTACATGGAAATCTTCCTCTCTCTCAAACACCCTCACAATTTCTAGGATTCATTAGGATTCCCACTCTACATCTTCCAGGAATCTGTGCTAACCTCCAGATCTGCTTCAGTTGTCCTTCTTTGTGGCTACCATATTACCTCTATTTCTTTTTATTTGGAAGAATATATTCAAGAGTTCTAGACCAGACACTTAAACTTCAGAGTTGTAAACACCAGGAAATGCAAAATATTCTCAATATCAATGGGGATGGTTCAATTTAAGATAACATTCATGTTTATTTCACATCAAAGAAAGGTATTCTCAGGCATATATAATAACTTTACACCAAATCTACAATTGTGCAATAATTTTGCAAACAAAATATTAAAAATTGGAGGGTATTTTATTTTCAAATAATAATTATATTTGACAAATTTTAGTTGTTATATAGTAAGACCCATTACCCTATTTAGATATCATACATGATGTAAAAGATCTAACATTAGAATTTGAGCACTGAAAGAGTGACAGAGTGGAAGTATCTTTACAAAAATGTAAAGGTAAGAAATCTGGAGTCCACCACTCTCCCCCAGTCTCCCTCCCTAGCTCCATCCTTCAGATTCAAGTCATTGAAAGAAATTCTATATATCTCTATATTAGCAAGCCTGGTCCTTTATCTCTTATCTTTTCATGTTTTTGAGCCTAGGAAGAAAGGCAGTTAGGAAATGGAAGATAATATACAATTTATCAAAAATACCAACCTCAGTCACTTTCAAAATGAGAAATTTCTAACTGAGCTGGAGTAAGAATAAAATGATATAACATCATTTAAGCCAGGAGGTTTGAAGCCTTGGAAACTATGCATTAATGTATTCAGCTGCATTCTATCATCTCCTGCTTGAGGCTCAGCCTGTGAGATTCCTCCATTATACTCTTCATTAAAATCTATCACTAAGACCTTGAAAAGAAGCACCGTTCCTATGCTTTTGGATGAATACATTAAATATGTTCAATGACCCAAAGAACGTGTTCAAGAATGTCTGGAATAGAAAGAAATTAATCTTTCACTTACATAGAACTAACAACTCATCAAAGTATTTGGACCTTTCAGTAGACATTGATTCATTGTGTATGGGTTTATAATACTAAATAAGCCAATAAGTATGCATTGACTAGTGTATGCTCAGCGCTATTTAGCATGGTAAACTACACAAGAAAAACCACAACCTATTGCTTACTTTTTGAGAAAGATATGAGACTCACATGATACTACTAGAGAATGACCTCAGGACACATATATTTAAATGCCAAGCTTATTTAAGGTGCTTTCCTGAAAGTACAGGGAAGGGAGAAATCATTCTGAGTGTAAGTATAGAATCAGAAAATTTCAGGGCTTAGAGATAATCTCATTTGACTTTCTGATTTTACAAATAAGTAAAATAAGATCTAGAGAAGTAAAAGGAAGGGAAAGAAAGAAAATAAAACATTTTTCAACCATATTCTTTGTGTTATTTCACTTAATCCTGGGACCAAGTCTATGAATTTGGTGTTACTATACCCGTTTTTCAAAGGAAGCTCATGAGGTTGAGATTATTTTTTTGTGTGTGTAAATTCTCAAGATTTGGGAATTCACACTTGGGTTCTCTAATTCTAAATCCTATTTTCCATAGCATGAAAACATGTGGTGGCACATCAAGGTAAATTCATATACTTTATCTTAACTTAAAAAAAACAACAACAACAAAATCAAAACCCTGTCTCCCACAATTTAAAACCTCCTATTGCCCCCTCCTGTATTGGCTTCTGGGAATTATGCAAATCAGAAATAACCCATAGTTCAGCAAAGCAATGTTTTATTCACCTACTGCTGTGAGGAAGAGCATTATCCACACAGAGTCTAGTCTGTGTCTCAAAAGAGAACAGAGATGGGTAATTACAGGATTTAGAGATTGAGGATCAAGCAGTACAAGAAGGAACTTTCAATGCAAGGCTCTGATTGAGAGAGGGTAAATTCATCACACATAGTTTAGGACGGGGAGATGTAATAAGGTGAGGGACCTGAAGTGAGTTTTGATAAGTAAACAGCTATAAAACAGGGAATGAAAACCTTTTTGTCTTCACATTGAAGTCTTCATTAAAAAAAAAAAAAAAAGCTACATTGTCGATCAATGGTTTTGAAATGAATAGGTTCCAGACAATGAAGTAAAGGGCTAACCAAGTCTGTGTACTGATGGGTTAAATCTAAGAGAGTATCAGCCCATATGTTTCATTATAGACATTATGCTTTCCATATTATAGTTGTAGAAAGTGAGCTAGTAACTTTCTAAGGGTCATGCATCTTCAAGTCCACAGATTTCTTGGTAATGTTTCCATACAGATGTTATATTTCCCTTCCTTTCTACAAAAATAGTGACTAGCGTAGACTTCTTTCTGTTCTAATTCTGCAGGTGGAAGATTGGATTGATGATAATGTCACAATTGCTTTGTAGCACTACCACACACGGAAGCTTTCTGCTCTGTTTGAAGAAAATGCTTTTTAAGTATTTTCAGCAGCAAAGTTAAGATTATTGACCTCCCTTAGATTGTTTATTTTTATCTTATTCTCTTCTTGAATTTCCTATTTCACACAATCAGTTGGGGAAAAATTACCAATAAATCTTGGATATAGCAATGTTGCAGAGGAGCAATTATATTGCATTTCATGACAACAAAAACTGAATTTCCACCTATATTTCCCTTCATTATCTATCTGTAAATTGCCACTGTGTTTTGCTATTTGACTACTTGAAGTTCTTAATTAATTTTATACACAAAAGGAACAGCTTCCATAACCATCATTACGAATTATGGATTTTACTCTTATGATAACATGTATGTATACTTCCCTTCACAGATAAAATTCCAATATATGAAGCACACTGCAAGCTACATTTAGAACTTGAAACTGTGTAGTCACATATTAATGATAAATCTGCATGACGTGCCTTGTTCTTGTTCCTGAGATTCAATTTAATGGCAACCTACGGGGATCTCACAATCATGACCACACAGAAGTTCAGCTCAATATAAAAAAACACACTTAAATACACATTCAGCTTATCAGTTCCAAATGTCAAGCTATAGCCAAAGGCAAATGGTAGGTTTTCGCCAACTAACAAGACAAAGCCAAATAATGGTATAGATCAAGTTATTGTACTTGAAGAGTTTAAGAATCTATTTAGGAGACAGAAAAGTAAAAAATACAGGGATTGAAACAAAAATGCATTATTTTTATAAACACATATGAAGTTAAAATTGAATATAATATATGGTACCCATTCAAGTATACAATTTGATACATTTCAAGATGAAGTATATGCCTATAAAACCATCACCAAAATTAAGAAGAACATTTCTGTTACTCCCAAAAGCTTAATCAATTTCCACCTCTTGCCTTCTCTGCCCTGCCACCACCCCTCCCTAGTTCGCAGACAACCACCAATCTGTTTTTTGTCACTATACTTTTACTTTGCATTTCCCAGGATTTTATATTAATTGGATAATAAAATATGTACTTTGGGGGGGGCTAGAATTTTTCACTCATTATAATTATTTTGAAATTTATATTTTAAAATGTGTATCAGTAACAGATTTTGGTTATTACATGAAATGGCTATGAATATTCATATGCAACTCTTTGCAGGAACATCTGCTTTGCTTTCTCTAGAGTAAATACTTTGGAATGGAATCGTTGGATCATGTGATAGCTGTATGTATCAAATGTGCTGTACCCCACATCACCTTCCCTCCACCAGTGTATTAGCATAATGATTGTTCAAAAATTCCATTTCTTGCAGCTACAGGACTGAGGACAGATTTTGTTACCTGCTTTCAGCCAGAAACTCCTCAGCTCCTAGAGAATGTCACTAGTCTTTGTTACATGGTCTCCTCCATAGAACCTCTCAACGTGGCAAACTACCTCCTCAAGGCCAGCGGTAAAATCCTCCTCATGCTTTGATCTCAGACAAACGCTGGGCACAGTCCCTTTTAAAGGCTCACCTGATTGGGTCAGGCCCACCCAGGGTAACCTCCCTATGATCACACCAAAGTCACTTGACTTGAGACTTTAACTACATCTGCAAGATCCCTTCACCTTTGTCATATAATGCAACCTAAACACAGGAGTGAATTCCACCATATTCTTCAGTTTTCCCAGAAAACAGAAAATCACTAGAACTAAAAGGTCCTTTGAAAAGATCGATAAAATTGATAAAACTCTAGGGGGACTGATCAGGAAAAAGAAAGCAAGATAACAAAATTATAGATGTCAGAAATGAGAGAAATGACATCACTACAGAGTCAACATATAATATGGATAGTAAGGGAATATTATGAATAATAGGTCTAACTTTTTTATCCAATCTGATAAACTCTGGCTTTGATTTATAGTATTTAAACCACTTATATTTAGTGTTTTCATTAACATGATTAGCTTAAATCTATCATTTTGCTATTTATTTTCTATTTTTCTGTCGGTGAGTCCATTCAAACTCCACGTTCAAACAAATTCTGTTGGTTTAGCTTTTAAGATCTTAAATCCAACAACTTCTCACCACATCTTCTATTGCTCTCAGATCCTCCATGCTCCCCTACTTCTGGGGTCACCATTCACTTGGAATACAATGAGAATTTTGCCCCAAAGTTGTCCAGTGCAGTGGCCTTGACAGTTCATGCCACCTTCCTCTCTTGAATTGACACTACAACAGCCTCCCTTTAGTGTTTGCTTCTTGAGGAAGGCGAATTGCAGAGGAAGAAGAATTGGTAACTCACACATTCTGCATCTTTTCCATCACTGAGGTTACTTCTCCATTTGTGATCTGTGTTCCCCAAACTGTATCCCTTAATTCACCACTCCTAAGAGATGCTACTCAATGAAGGGTTTCATGTCCAAAATAAGTTTATGCATTATCCCCAAGTATATCCCCCCTCATGAAGATTCACAATGTAGTTTAGCATTTGAAAAGGCCTGCAGGAAGGAATCATGTTTAGGTACTTTTTTCTCTAATATTATTCATGACAGAACATTTTTCCTCATTGTATTTTATGAGGGGTAAAGTTTATACCTTCCTCCTCACTTGTTCTTTTAAGAACCACCATAGTCTCACTATTTATAAGGGGAATCCATTCAGATGAACACTGCTCTGACATCATCAGATTTGCTCCCCCATGGACCTTAGAGTCTCAGAAACATAAAATCAGACTTACACTACTAGCATGATTATTTTATCTGGAAGTTAGGAAACAGGTTCCAAATGGCTTTTTCTACTTCCTTTTTTTTTTTTTTTTTAAGATTTTATTTATTCATTTGACAGAGATAGAGACAGCCAGCGAGAGAGGGAACACAAGCAGGGGAAGTGGGAGAGGAAGAAGCAGGCTCCCTGCGGAGGAGCCTGATGTGGGGCTCGATCCCAGAACTCCAGGATCACGCCCTGAGCCGAAGGCAGACACTTAACGACTGAGCCACCCAGGTGCCCCCCTACTTCCTGACTGATGAATCAGTAAAAAAGACTGGATACTTTATGATTCCTGTTTCTGTCTTTTAATCCTACCTGAGCCAAATTTTCCAAAGTGGTGATTATGTGGAGTGCGAGACAGTATTCTGTCTCAATCTCAGCTCCTTCATGGCTCCCTGACAGGTAAATCACATGCAGGCTCACATGTCTTAGAGAATGAGAAGGGAGTAGGAATTCCCAATTTGACTTCGGTTGAAATGGTATCCTTTAACATATTTGTCTAAAACCCTGAACTCTGAGCTTGTTTCATGCTGCTAACCATTAATCTCTAAATTTCATCATTTCTAAATTTCTGTCACTCCTTTGAATATGTTCTCTCAGAGCTAAACCCTGATAAAAGGTGAGTCTTAGGGATCCAGACTTCTACAATACCCCATGGGCTAAGAATAGGAAACACTAAACTCTAATATCAAATATTGCAACTCAAGCTTAAATTTCATTCACTATTTGTTACTTTTCTCTGAGATGTTAACATTCAAACTCTACCTCTATTCAAAGAATGAAATAATTTGTTCTTGATTTGAAAGTCTCAAGCAGTTTGGTACAATGAGCAAGAAGAGGAAGACCAGTATATGACCATGGCATATAGGGAATATCACCAAAAACAGGTATGCAGAACTTATGCTAACTCTGATTTCAAACATCTCTCAGTCCTTAGGAACTTAAAATATTTTGGTAGCATCTTGGGGCGGAAGAGAGAACTTGGTAAATTTTACATGTTCCAAAAGATTATCATTTACAAAAAAAGAACTTCCTTTATCAAAATGAGATGCAAACAGGATAAGTTCCTATACAAATATATTTAGAAAGTTGCTGAGTTTATTAGATCACTAAAATGGGAACTTTCCTTTAAGTGTGGAAAATTGTAGTCAATTAAATTTTTGTTTGAAAATTTTCAACTATGTGTTAAAACACGAGGTTCAGCGTATACCTCATGTTTTCTTCCTTCCTAAGACCTCGAGATTTCACACCATTTAAAAGTTTTCTTTTCTTTTCTGCTCTAGAGAAAGAAATTAAGTTATTTGTAATACCTCACAAGGGAACTAAGTTGTGTAAATTATTTGCCATTTAAAATACCTGCCCTTTTTTATACCAATTAATTTAAATCATCATTTCCCCTCCTGTTACATTAGTTACAGTATCTTTGTAGAGATTTTTGGTTGAATCAAGTAATCTAGTTCTCATGTAACTTTCTCAGATTTTTAAACAAAATCACTTGCTCTTTACTTTCAGATGTCCTGGGACTCTGTAATATAGCGCTTAATGCCAACCAGCTCTATATTTCATATACACTCACGGTGCAACTTCTAGTAAACCATTTAAATCTAGTTGTTTCAACTGACTCATCAATAAAATAGTGATGCGATTCTCCCATAATAGCTTATGGGATATTTAGCATGAACAGGTAGCCTGGGGGAAAATGTGTGATTTTTTTTTTTTTTTTACCTTCCCCCAACACCTTCCCTAAATACTACATTAAAACAAAGTAAATTTTTCTCCTCATTATTTCTTTACCCACTCAGCCTACCTTTATCTGAGTTAAAACCTCCTCTTTTGATGCAATGCAACCAAAATACAACAACAACAAAAACCTTTTTCTAATATTTTTCTTTCTTTTGCCTCCTCAATTCCATCTCTAAGAGTTGAAAGAATACGAATTTCCATTCAACTACTGAATTTTAGGCGTACTAGTGTTCTGGTGACTCTATCATTGAGAATTGTGTATTATGTACATTTTAATGGAATAGTTCTCAAGTCAGCAAAGGAACATTAAAACAGGAGTTTCACTAAAATATTTTAGGTATTCTTTTGTGCTTAAGAACATCATACACAAGATGACTCCTCATGTATTATTGGAACTGATGAAGTAGGCTTCCCTGTGAAGCTCATTTCCATTCAAGTCAAACCCAGAACAATGTCATTCCCCCTTATTTATAATGCCTGGTGGGAGAGTTAAAACTTCTGTTTTTGATGGAGTCTCCACTATGAGCCATTTGCCTGAAGAAGTTATTTATTGCCTGGTAGCCAAAGGCTCTCATAGCACTTGACCCAGAAAAAAAGAAATGTTCTCTCTTTCTCTCTCTGTCTTTTTAGGACATAAAAATATGATCTCTTCAATGAACTTTAATAATCAAAAACAATTTCAGCTATACGACTGATTTATTTCCCATTATCCTCGATATTTTTTATTTCTCTTAAAAAAAGAACTGCTTGGTTATTTCTTTTTTCTGTTAAATTGGAAGATTAAACCATAAAGATTTAATGTTAAAGATTTAGCATTAAATATAGTATTTTAGTTCAAGATTTGGAATCCCTTCATCAAAGAAAAAATTTACTTATCTGACTAATTTTGGCTAGTGTACATAGGACTATGAAGAAAAGGTGACTGGGAAAATTGTAATCTAATTAGAACTGATTTTGCAAAAGAAAAAAAATAACACTAGAAGAATACATGAGGAGAAAGAAGCACAAAATGATGAAGCAACTTCATGAATCTCTTCACTTCTGCATATCTTAAGATTAATAAATTACTTATTAGTATTACTTTAGCCATACTAAGCAAAATGTTCACCATTAAGAAGATATTTTTAGGGGAAAAAAAAGGGAATACTGTCACTGTTGAAATGATTAACAATGTTTTGTAGCTGTTAATAAGAATAGTGATTTTGATATATAACTTAAACATTATGTATTAGAACATCTGTAAATACATGGTACGTGACCATTGCAGAGATTACACAGAACATACTCTACTCATTAGTATACACATGTGATTTCTGTTTAGCTCATGTAGATTTTCCACATATTTAAAATATTTAAAATCTAGGGCTTTTTCATAATGAAATATAAAGGATAAGTTATGACTACTTAGTAGTAATTTAATAATCTTGAATGAAAATTTACTTTAAAATGTTTTGCATTTTGAGTTACTGGTTAGCTGTACCGCGTTGGGAAAAACAATAACAACAAATGAAGAAGACCAAACAAGGGGCAGAAAAAATCCAAGACAAGACAACTGAGCTCAGGTGTCAAAGCCTGTTAGGGGGATCAAAAGTAGAACTTAGGACGACCCTGTATCAGAATAAAATCACATGCAAACAAATCAAGTTCAAGGAAGATGAAGCAGGAGGCAAAAGAGGAAGCCAAGAAGCACTAGCAGTGGCTTAAAGAAGGTGTAGACGTGGTCATGCTCCCATGATAGGTGCTCCTGTGATTTTCCCCATCCTTGCTTCTACTCATTTTAAACACAAATGTAAAACTAGCAAATTATAATAATTAGAGTAAGAAATAGATTAAAAGTTTTCATTATTAAGTGGGTTTTTTTTTTTTTTTGCCATCATTCAATAAATTGACATTTATTGACCATTCTATCCAAAATAACCTTTTTGTCCTCAGGTGCACGTGAAGCATTCACCAAGATAGACCATATCCTACATGATAAAGTAAACATTAACAAACTCAAAAGAAATGAAATCATACAACTTATGTCCTCTGACTATGATGTATTGGTTTCTAGCTTAGAAACCAATAACAAAAACCAATAACCAAAAGATGACTGTAATATTTCTAAATATTTAGAAATTAAATTCTACACTTCTAAATAATACATGGGTGAAGGAGGACATTTCAAGAGAAATCAGAAAATATTTTGAAATGAACAAAAATGAATATCAAAACTTGCAGGATGCAGGTCTGAAGTCAATAATCTAAGTTTCCACCTTATGAAATTGGAAAAAAAAGATCAAAATAAATTTGAAACAGGCAGAGCTATGGAAATAATAAAGAACAGAAGTTGATCAAGTAGAAAAGAGAAGAAGAACAGAAAAAATGAAAAACACGAAGTAGGTGTATTCTTTAAACAAAGTAGGTAGTTCTTTAAAATGATTTTAAAAAGTGATAAATCTCTAGCCAGACTAACAAAGAAAGAGAGAAGACAAATTATCAGCATGAGGAAAGAAAAGGTGATTTCTCTTAGACCCTGCAGATAATAAAGATAACAAGGAATACTACAAATAATTCTACATGCATAAATTTGACAACCTGGATGAAATGGAGCTATTCCTCAAAAATCACGAACTACCCAAACTCACCTGAGATGAAACCGATAACTTAAATAGTGTAGCTATTAAAAGAACTGAATTCATTTTTAAATCCTTCTGAAAAAGAAATCTCCAGGTCCAGGTCATTTTACTGGTGAATTCTACCAAACATTAAAAAAGAAATAACACCAATTCACACATCTCTTTCAGCAAATAGAAGTGGAGATAACACTTTACAACTCTTCCTTAACTTAATAAAGGGTTTCCTTAACTACAGAAAACATATAGCTACCAACGTAATTAATGGTAAAAGACCAAACACTTTCTAAGATCAGGAACAAAGCAAGAATGTCTATTTCATCACTCATACTCATCATCATACTGGAAGTTCTACCCAGTGTAATAAAATAATAAATCAAAGGTATTCAGATTGGAAAGGAAGAAATAAAACTATTTCTATTTGCAGATGACATGACTGTCTACATGTAGATTGCCAAGGCATCTACAAAAATGCTCCTAGCAAGTTCACAGAATACAAGGTCAACACACAAAAATCAGTTGTATTTCTATGTAGTACCAAAAATGAACAATTGGAAACCAACATTAAAAATAATGTTTTACAATGCCTCTGTCAAATGAAATACTTAGGTGTAAGTTTATTATACATTTTATCTCATCATTCCTCACAATCACACCTTCAGGGAGGTACCATTATCCCCATTTTATAAAAGAGGAGACTAAGCTAGAATGTGAATCACTCACCTTGGATGACCCAGATGAAAAGTAGCAACTTGGAAGTCAACCTGAGCCTGCTTAACTTCAAAACTTTCTCTTATGCTCCTATACAGAGTAATTCCAAGAAAGGTAGCCTGTATGCTATTTCATAATCTATGTTGAACTATAAGAAAAACAGTGAAGTTAAATAAGAGGACTTTTGAAAAACAGACTAACTACTTTTTAAAAATGTGTTTAATTTTCCTTACACTAATTATAGCAATGTTTACATCATCTGGATGTGGGACCAGTGCAATGCTATGTAACCTGCACTGACTGTTCCATTTTCTTGCAGATATTTGCCATTACACACACACACACACACACACACACACACAAACACACACGCCAGGGACTCAAGTTCCCAATTTTTGTCACCATTTAAAAAACATACAAAAGACCATATGTCGTTGAAGAAATTTTCTGATATATTTGAAAGATATCTTTTAGTTGGCCAAGTTCTCAATAATCTTACTTGAGTGTTCAGTCAGAATGACGGATACACCTACCTTCTTCTTACATAGGTCTCTGCCTTCTCAGGACAAATTTAAAGCAATAATCTACAACTACAGAAGACCGAGTATGGTTCTACTAACTAGCATTTGAAAATGTCTGAGATTTTTGTCTATCCATTTCCTAAATATGAAATATAATTAAGTGACTCAAAGTGATATGAGTCAGTGTTCTCCAGAGAAACAGAATTAAGGAACTGGCTCACTTGATTGTGAGGGCTTAGCAACCCTGAAATGTGTAAGGCAGGATGGTAACCTGGAAACAGGCAAGAGTTACTGTTGCAGTGTTGAGGCAGAATTTCTTCTACTCTAGGAAAGCTCAGGTTTTGTTCCCAAGGCTTTCAACTGATTGGATGTGTCCCCCCCAAATTATATAGTCATTTTCCTTATTGAAGTCACCTGAACTGTAGATGTTTTAGCGCATGGAAAAATACCTTCTTAGCAACACCTAGATTAGTGTTCGATTACATCACTGGATACTGTAGCTTTTCCAAGTTGACACATAAAACTAACCATCACACTGATAAAGCACAGTATTTCTCAAAGTACATGTTAAGACATTCAGAGAAGTATATAAGGGAACTGTTTAGGGGCTGATGAGTCACCAAATCAAAGAACTGATAGGTATCAATGACAACTTTCAGGGTGGTAAAATATCTTTCCTGATACACGGATGCGCTCTTACTTTCTTCTTTTGGATTGTGTAAAACACCCATTTGACCTCCATCCTCTTTTTATACCAGGACTATTTCCTCATAAACAGCCATGCAGCTAACTCTCCTATTTCCTAAGCTATACCGTAAGATTTTCCTGCCATTCTGTACAGGAAAACTAAGATGATAGTTCACGATATCCTCTTTGTGAAATAAAATGTCACTGTCCAATGTTCACTATATTAGAACTTGTGAATATTCCTGTAATTATGGTAGGATTATTTATTCAAGTCAATGCTGTTAAAAAAAGAGAGAGAGATCTTTTGACACTGAAATACAGTCTTCAGTGAAAATGTCATGGGTGAAATGTAGTATTCCATCTCCTCGATGGGGAGAGAGAATAAGCCTGCATACCCCATGTCTCGAAAGTATGATTTTTTCCCAACTGTTTTTCTGGTGCTCTTTTTCAAGTGTTAATTGTAATATGGCCTGACATGATTGCCATATGCCTCAGTGTATCTGTAAATAAAGAGTTCACAGAAAACACTTTTTTATTTCCTTCCCAAGTTTTTCTCTGTACACTTTAACCTATAACTTATAATTATGGAAACAGCAGTAACTCCATTGATGAAGCAAACATTGTTACCTGCTATTATTGCTTCACTATGTGTCTTTAAACAACTGATTTGGGCTTAGTGAAAAATATTTAGAGCCTCAGGAGTGTAAGGCAATAGCCAAGAAACTCTTGGCAAATTGTAAATCTTAAATGCAGAATGATAAATTGGTCCTTTCGTCACTTTGAACTGATGGATGAGAATAATGTGTCCTTATAGTTATTTACTCCAGTACAATGCTAAATAGTTCTCTCACCAAATATGTGCCCTTTAGCCCCTCCTCTTTATCCTTTTTTTTTTTTTTTTGTAGTCAAGCAGACAGTTGGAATATTTAGGCTTTTCTTCTAAATATTTTCCTCCACGGTTCTAACTTTTTACTGTTTCTGTTGTTGTTGTTTGCATTATTTCCAGCATTCTCAGGGTCCTGGTGGCCTTCCAGTATGTGTTGGTCACATCCTCTGAGTGCCCAGTAGGGTAAGACAATTAGAAATTGTCCTTAGCATCTAC
The DNA here is from genome assembly GCF_017311325.1 of Ursus maritimus. Lineage (NCBI taxonomy): Eukaryota > Metazoa > Chordata > Mammalia > Carnivora > Ursidae > Ursus > Ursus maritimus. Next base: position 28,173,680 of record NW_024425341.1, on the reverse strand, counting down.
AACCATACCACCCTGATTGCGCCCGACCTCGTCTGATCTCAGAAGCTAAGCAGGATCAGGCCTAGTTAGTATTTGGATGGGAGGAATTATCCTTGGCATAGCCATTTCTAAAATTGTAATATGGCGATGGAATCATTCCAAAATTAATTATTGCAGTTTGCTTATTATATCTTACAGATGTGAACTAGAATTTTTCTTTTTTAATGATGTCATTACACTTTGACTTGGTGGGGGGATTAAGAAGGTGATGAATTGTCTAATGTGAATATAATTTTGCAGAGGACATTTGTCTGTGAAGGAAAAAGTAAGACAGTATCTGTAGTACATGTACTTTGTGTCGTGCACTGTGGATTAATATTCCTTCCTTTCTTGATCTGCGTATCAACTTTCATAGCTGGTATTACCTGTCCATAATCCCTTATATAAAATCCTCAGACTAAATATGTCTCAGAATTCAGAAATCTCCAAGTTTTAGGATTTGAGGTATCTCCCTGCAATCAACAACATTAATACTTCCTCAGTGAAATGTATGAATACCTATTGAGAATGGAATAAGTAAAGGCTATAAATAACCTCGTGTCAGTTCTGGCCAGGTTTGCTGACAAGGGTTCAGGTTTTGCTGCCAAATAAGAAAAAAAATTGTTTTCAGTGGTTCTTGGGTTTCAGAATTGTAAATAAAGGGTAGTACACCTGTATTAACCCAATTTCAGAAGGAGGAACTTGGCATCTACAGTGATTAATACAAGTCAGAGATAAATAGTTTAAACTCAGACCTGTCGTGATGCAGGAACCATTTTTTATTGCTGTGGTTAAAACCACATAAATGATTTACGCATATACATTCTTTACGAACAATTGGAGAATTGGGTTATCCAAGGGACACTAAAAACAAAAGCTTTAAAGGGTTATCTTATTGAATCAGTACTTTTATTACTTTTGAACAATTTTCCATTGTGATCACCAATCATAAAATCATAGGGAAGGTTATTTTTCACTGTTTTAGAAGTCAATTTATATTTTATTTCTAATAAGTTTATGTGCTCTCCTTAACATATAATTTCAAATTAACTCGAGTGGCTATCAAGAGATTGCTTTGACACTAAAAGTTTGATGCTAGATTAGGTCTGAAGGACCCATGAAGCTATTATTTTCATGGAAATCCATGTGGGCCGTTAAATAATTATGGTCTATGTTCGCACCTATTCCCATCCTACAAAGGCCTCTCACCCTTTCAAGCCTATCAGAGTGTGGAGGCTATAAACAGGTATCAACTGGATACCACTGGCACGATGACAGTGCAGTTTTGCCTGGGCAAGAAAAGCTAGCAAATGTACTGCAAGTACTCTGAGACACTCTTCAGCCAGAACTTTGACTAGGGTTTTTAGAAAAACATGATGTTATCCTGAATACCAGATGCTGCGTGCTAAAACTTTTGGACCAAATAATCCTTTATTGGAAAGCTAAATATAGTCCCCATGTGTTGCAATCAGCCAGAATTTTCTACACTTACCATTCTACCCTTAGGTGAACTTCCCATGATTAGACCACAAACAAAGAAACATAGAATAATTCTAGTAGAATGCTTTCAACCAGAAACAAGTGACATTATTATTACTGTATTCAACGAAAACTTAGGTATAATTCATGCCGTAAGTTCAAAGTAATGGTACTTTAAAAATCATTAACATTTTTACTTTGCTGCCATTCTCATTAGTGAGAAGATGTATTAGAAGATAATCTTTGATAACAAAATTTTACACCATAGTCAAATTAACTAAAGATTTGGTGAGCAAATTTTTATTACATCTAGAAAATTGACATAGCTATTAGTATTATAATTGTAGGAACAATTTTTAATCAGCCATATTTAGGTCTTCACTAATAAATTTTGGTCACTCAATCAATAAAGCTGTTAGGGATGTAACATTGTGACCAATATTCAGAAAGCTAGTGTTATGCATTTTAAAAGATGTCAAGTATACGATGCCTATGTTCCTTTTTTTGTTTTGTTCTGACAGAAAGTTACAACTGGAAACTATGCAAAGGTAACATAATAACTAAATTTATCTAAGTGAGAGAATTGTTATATCAGAAAAAAGTAAATTAGCTAATAATTTAGATTCTACTTTTGATTTCTTTTTTGAGCCATTTGTAATATACTTATCATATTGGCCTAAAATTAAAACACTTTGGTATATTTAGCATGAAAAATCTCACAACAGGTTAGAGATAAAATAATTCTCTACTTATATTAATGAATCAAGCTTCTAAATGATATCACTCCTGGGATTCAGTGGAATTTTTTTTTAATGTGCCAGCAAAATTACTTTAGTCACAAATCAGCAGAAGCATTCTTGCATAGACAATGTAATAGTATCCACACTACTTAGCATAATTTTCCCTTGACTTCTCATCTAATTACTAGAACAACTACTATCTCTAGGGATTTTAAACAATGACTAATATTCTCCAAAATGTTGTTCAGTATTTCTAACATAATGTTTTCATGGCCATTTACAGTCACCTACATAAATTCTTAAGTCTACTTAGGAACCTCTCTCACTAAACAAGAATAATTCTGTTTATAATATGAAAAAATTAGTATTTACAAAGAAACTATTTCATTGGTTTTGGATATATATGGCTTTCACACTGCTCACTCATAATGATAGCTGAGATAGAAAAAACATAATTATACTGCCCATCATGATACCCTCTCAGGCATAGGATATGAAGATATGCCCAGAAAAGACAACAAAATACACAAACAGAAATTGGAAAATGACAACTTGGTATTCCCTCCCCCCTATGGCTGAAGACAAAATAAAGAGAACTGAATCAAATAAAAACAGATTAATCATACTAGCATTTCATTTCCTTTCAATTTAAGCGTAACATATAACAATTGGCCAGCCAAGGAAAGAGAGACAAGATGGACATACAGTAAAATATTTTCAAAGTAGATTGAGATCAAGATTTGTTGTGCCCTTTATTTAATTATATCCTTAAGTACAAGAAAAAACTAGATAGATAAAAGAATATTTGGGAGATGATATGACTGTAGAAAGGAGTTAGCTCCTTATGAAAACCACTATAGTGGTTTGTGACATGTTTAACATATGTTCTTTGGAAGGTGGTACAAATTCATAAAATGGCTTTCTTTGCCTTCTATTTTTGTTCCGATTCATTATTTATTGAATTGTTTCAGTAAACAGTAATCTTAAAACTTCAAATATCAAAGGTCCAAGACTAGACTGTAGAGCAGATAAGGACCATGCATTAGTAGTAACAAGCAGAATAGCTATGTATTAGTTTGGGTTCTCCTGAGAAACAGGACCAATAGAGAGAAGTATTTATTAGAGGAGGTTTATTATAGGGATTGGCTCACGCAATTATAGATGGTAAGAAGTCCCAGGATCAATCTGCTCTCTGCAATTGGAGAACCAGGGAAGCCAGAGCTATAATTCAGTCTGGAGGTCAGAGAACCAGGAGCTCCTATGTGCAAGGGCAGTAGAGGATAGACTTCCAAGCTCAAGAAGAAAGAAAGAATTTGCCCTCCCTCTGTCCTTTTATTGTACTGGGGTCCTCAATGGATTGAATGATGTCCATCCACTTGGGTGAGGGAAGAACTTCTTTACTTAGTCTTCTGATTCAAATGCTAGTATCTCCTGGAAATACTCTCTCACACACATGCAGAAATAATGTTTCACCAGCTATTCGGGCATCCCTTAGCCGAGTCAAGTTGACACATATAATTAATTGTCACAAGTTGTAAGAAAAAAATTGGTTGGGAACTTCTCTATTTGAAAGACTTGTTGATTATTGTACAGAAGATGGTTAGAGAGATTCTAGCATACTATTTGGGTATTTATGTCTTGGTAAATTAACATGGATCCGGTATCTTGTCCTCAGGTTTGCAGGGTGAGAACTTCATTACTTGAGTCACTTTGGTTCAACAAAAGGTGATTAAGCACAGGAAAACCTATTTACACTATCCAAACAATCTCACTCAAAAGAAATAGAAGATACAGAGGCCAGAAGGTCAATGTATTAATTTTCCAAAGGAAATTTACAAAGAGAGAATAGTTCTATTTGACCAATTACATGTCAGAATATCTTTTCCTTAATCAATGTTTCTCTATAACCCTCAATTAATTTATCCAACTTCTCTGTCATCGTCAACTTATTTAAGGTTGAACAACATATTTTACTTCTTTATCAGTGGTTGAAACCCCTTGAAATGAATCAAACATTTTTGTTCAAAGGATTCACCGGACCCAAATTACTCTTTTACGCCTGACTGACTCCATTGCCTAGGGCATGTGCTTGTTGAGTAAGATGTCTGACACAACTGTCTATGTTTAATTTAAATGATTTCTATCTTGGGCCTTCTCTTGCAGTTTAATTCAAATAAATTAAATATATGTTTGCTGCAACTCCACAGTGCACAGCAAATGAATATGATCTGGTGTGTCATTCCTGAATGTGACAGAGTAGACAGAACAATGAGCTTTGAATTGGAAGCACTGCATTTCTAGGCTGTTTCTGCCACTCAGTGTCTGTCAGACATTGAGCAATTTACTCACCTGTTTGTTTCTTCAGCTATGCATTGGAGGTTACACATAATATATTCTGCAGATTCACTTTAAGAATCAAGTCATACGAGACAATTGTATACAAATGGTTTCTAAAATATAGTTTCCGTGTCAATGAAAAATACTGTAATAAAAGGCACGGGAAGAGCTTGATCTGAACACCTGTCTTAGGGACTTCTGGCCATCTCCCAGAATCAGTGTTTTCTCAGTGCCCTGAGCCCCTTCTGGAAATGGTAACAGGAGACAGAAATCTGCCAATCAATAATATACAGCCAGTGCTCCTCAATGGGAAGTTATCTCATTGAAGCATGAGACTTGGAGGTTAGAGGTTCCCTCTTTAAAATAAAATAGGGAGAATGGAAAAATAGGGAATAATTTCAATTTCCTTGATAATACAAAATGAGCCCTGTAATAGTTTGGTAGGGCTGACATTACAGAATACCACAGGCTGGGTGGCTTAAAAAACAGAAATGTATTTTCTCACAATTCTGGAGACTGCAAGTCTAAGATCAAGGTGAGAGCAGGTTCAGTCTCTATTGAGGCCTCTTTCCTTAGTTTTATCCTCACATGACCTTTTCTTTGTCCATGTGCATCTCTGGTGTCTCTTCCTTTGCTCATAAGGACACCTGTCATATTGGATTAGACCAATTCACTTAAATGTAATTATCTCTATAAAGGCCCTATCTCCAAATATAGTCATGTTGGGAATAAGAGCTTCAACATATGAATTTTGTGGGGACACAATTCCATTCATAGCAAGGGCCTATACCAACACACTGGCAATGAGAACAAAGAGAAGTAATATTTGAAAGAAATTTTTGAGATAGAATTAGCAGCATTACTTGATCAACTGAATTTAGGAAGTGGGAAGGATGAACAATGACTTAAAAAGCCTACCTTGGCATTTGGTATACACCAGGAATTTTGCTATATTCTGGACATACAAGGATGAATATAAAAGACACAGCCCCCACAGTAAAAATTTAGTCCTTTTAGAATGTGTATGAATGTAAGCAACTAATGACTTAATACAGGCTGCTATATGCATAGGATGTTATATATATGAACTCAATGGTAACCACATACCAAAAACCTATAATAGATACACAAAAAATAAAGAGAAAGGAATTTAGGCATCACACTAAAGAAAACCATCAAACCACAAAAGATGAGAGCAAGAAAAGAAGAAAGGAACAGAGAACTACAAAAACAACCAGAAAACAATGAACAAAATGGCAATAAGTATGTACCTCTCAATAATTACTTTAATTTGTAAATGGGCTAAATGCTCCAATCAAAAGATTGCATGTATGAAAAACAAAACTCACTTATGCTGCCAATAAGAGACTTACTTCAGATGTAAAAACATACATTGAAAATGAAGGGATGGAAAAAGATATTCCATGCAAACAGAAGCAAAAGAAGTCACAGTAGCTAACTTAAATCAGACAAAACAGATTTTAAAAGAAAGACTTGTAGCAAGAAACAAAGAAGGGTATTACATAATGATAAAGGGATCAATCCAACAAGAGGATATAAAAATGGCAAATATCTATGCACTCAACACAGGAGCACCTAAAGCCATAAAGCAAATATTAAGAGACATAAAGGAAGAAATTGACTGTAATTCAATAATAGTGGGGGACTTTAACCCCCACTTACATCAATGTATGGATCATGCAGACTGATAGTCAACAAGGAAACAATGGCCTTGAATGACACATTTGACAAGATGGACTTAACTGATGTATACAGAACATTCTACCTAAAAACAGCAGAAAAACACATTCTTTTCAAGTGCACATGAAACATTCTCCAGGATAGATTCCACATTAGGCCACAAAAAAAAGTCTCAATAAATTTACAAGATTAAAATCATATCAAGCATCATTTCTGACCGTATGAAACTAAAATCAATTACAAAAAAAAGAAAAGTGGGAAAAAGACAAACACACAGACTAAGCAAGAAGCTACTATACAGCAAATGGGTCAATGAAGAAATCAAAGAGAAGTAAAAAATAATTGGAGACAAATGAAAATGAAAACACAACACTCAAAAATCTTTGGGATACAGCAAGAAAAATTTCAAATAAACAATCAAACTTAACAGCTAAGAGAAATAGAAAAAGCAGAATAAACAAAGCCCAGAGTTAGTAGAAGAAAGGAAATAATTAAGATTAGAATTACACTGGAAATAAATGAAATAGAAACTTAAAAAAAAAAAAAAGCCCAACAAACCAATAGAATAGATAAATGAAACCAGGAGCTTATTCTTTGAGATGATCAACAAAATTCATAAACATTTAGCCAGACTCATTAAAAAAAAAGAGAGAGAATACTGATATAAACAAAATCACAAATGAAGGAGGAGAAATAACAACTGACACCACAGAAATATAAAGGATTATAAGAGAATATTATGAAAAATTATATGCCAACAAATTGGACATCTAGAAGAAATGGATAAATTCCTAGAAGCATACAATCTTCCAAAACTGAATCAGGAAGAAAAAGAAAACTCCAACAGACCAATTATTAGTAATGAAATTGAATCAATGATAATAATAATAATAATAATAATAATAATAATAATAATAATAAAACCTCCCAACAAACAAAAGTCCAGGACCAGATGGCTTCACAGGTGAATTCTACCGAATATTTAAAGAAGAGTTAATATCTGTTTTTATCAAACTATTTCAAAAGATAAAAGAGGAAGGAAAACTTCCAAATATATTCTATGAGGCTAGTATTACCCAAAAACCAGACAAAGAGACTACAAAAAAAAGAAAACTACAGGCCAATATCCCTGATGAACACAGATGCAAAAATCCTCAAAAAAATTAGCATACTGAATTCAACAATATATTTAAAGAATCATTCACCATGATCAAGTTGGATTTATTCCATAGATGCCAGGGTAGTTCAATATTCACAAACTGATGTGATGCACTGCATTAACAAGAAAAGCATAAAATCACATGATCATCTTGATAGGTGCAGAAAAAGCACCTGACAAAGTACAGTATCTGTTTATGATAAAAATGAAGTATGTTTAGAGGGAACATACCTCAACATAATATAGGCCATATACAAAAGACCCACAGCTAACATCATACTCAATGGGGAAAAACTGAAAGTGTTTCCTCTAAGATCAGGAACAAGAAAAAGATATCCACTCTCACCACTTTTATTCAACATAGTACTGGAAGTCCTAGCCACAGAAATCAAACAACAGAAAAAAAGAAATAAAAGGCATCCAAATTGGTAAGGAAGAAGTTTAACTGTCACTATTTGCAGATGTTGTGATATTATCTATAGCAAGCACTAAAGATGCTATCAAAAATATTGGAATTGATAAATCAATTCAGTAAAGTTTTAGGATAGAGGATTAACATACAGAAACCTATTGCATTTCTATACATTAAAAATGAAATGGCAGAAAGAGAAAGAAATTATAACAGTACCAAAAAGAAAACACCTAGGAATAAATTCAACCAAGAGGAGAAAGACCTATATTCTGAAAACTATAAGACATTGATTAAAGACACTGAAGACAACACAAATGGATATACCATGCTCATGGATTGGAAGAATTAATATTGTTAAATATTGTCCATACTACCCAAAGCAGTCTACAGATTCAATGCATTCCCTATCAAAATGCCAACAGGATTTTTCACAGAACCAGAACAAATAATACTAAATGTGTATGGAAGCACAAAAGATCTCTAATAGCCAAAACAATCTTGAGAAAAAGAACAAAGCTGGAGGTAGCACAATCTCAGATTTCAAAATAAACTACAAAGCTATAGTATCAAAACAGTATGTTTTATAGTCAAGACTGGCACAAAAATAGGCACATATATCACTGGAAACATTAGAAACCCCAGAAATAAACCTACACCTATATGGCCAATTAATCCATGACAAAAGAAGCAAGACTATACAATGAGGAAAAGACAATCTCTTCAACAGATGGTGCTGGGAAAACTGGACGGCTGCATGCAAAAAATGAAACTGGACCACTTATATCATACACAAAATAAACTCAAAATGGATTAAAGACCTAAATATAAGACCTGAAACCATAAAAGTCCTAAAAAAAAATAGGCAGTAATCTCTTAGACATTGACCTTAGCAACATATTTACGCCTATGTCCCTCAGGAAAGGGAAACCAAAGCAAAAATTATCTATTGGGACTACACCAAAATAAAAAGCTTCTGCACAGCAAAGGAAAACATCACCAATGCAGAAAGGCAATGAACTAAATGGGAGAAGATATTTGCAAATGATATATCTGATAAGGAATTAATATCCAAAATATATAAAGAATTCATAAAACTCAACATCAAAAACAAAACAAAACAAAACAAACAAAACAAAAATCGGCAGAGGACCCGAACAGATATTTTTCCAAAGAAGACATACATATGGCCAAAAAACACATAAAAAGAGGTTCAACATCACTCATCATCAGGAAATGCAAATTAAAAACCCAATGTGATATCACCTCACACCACTGAGAATGGATAGTACCAAAAAGACAAGAAATAAAAAGTGTTGGTGAGGATGTGGAGAAAAGGGAACCCTTGTGCACTCTGGTGGGAATGTAAATTGGTGCAACAACTGTGGAAACAGTATGGAGTTTCTTCAAAAAACAACAAAAAAAGAAATTATATGATCCAGTAATACTGCTACTGGGTATTTACCCAAAGAAACACTAACTTGAAGAGATATATGTATTCCTATATTTATAGTAGCATTATTTACAATAGCCAAAATATGGAAGCAACTCAAGTGTCCATCAACAGATGAATGGATAAAGATCTCTCTTCCTCTCTCTCACTCTCTCTCTCTCCGCCCCCCCCCCACACAAACACAGAGGAATATTACTCAGCCATAAAAAAGAGTTAGATCTTGCCATTTGAGACAACATGGATGGACCTGAGGATATTATGCTAAGTGAAATAAGTCAGACAGACAAATACCATATGATTTCACTTACGTGTGGAATCTAAAAAAGCAAAACAAATGAACAAGAAACTAAAACAAATAGACTCTTAAATACAGAAGACGAACTGGTGGTTTCCAGATGGAAGAGAGGTGGGGTAGGATGAGCCAAATAGTTGGAAGGGATTAAGAGGCACAAACTTTCAGTTATAAAATAAGTAAGTCATGGAAATGAAAAGTACAGCATAGGGAATACAGCCAATAATACTGGATTAACATTGTTTGGTGATGGATGGTAATTCTACCTATGGTGGTGAGCAAAGCATAATGTATAAAATTATCGAATCACTAATTGTACACTTGAAATTAGTATAAGATTGTAAGTCAACTATTCTTTGATAATAAGTTTTTTAAAAGGTCACAACACTTGCATTCAAAGAACAGATGCTAATTTTGAAGCAGCAAAATGAATTTCTACATTTGAGAATTGCCTAAGTTACTTAGCTTCATACCTAAGTCTCAAAAACATACAAAGTCAACAATTTATCTTTCACAGAATGCAGGCACTGAGATCTGTCATACCTAATTTTGTACTGTAAATTTATAGTTCACTAGCTTTGTAATCTTGGAGTTATTATTCTGAAACTCGGTTTCTTCATCTGCAACACGTGACTAATAATATCCACCTTACACGACTGATATAAGAATAAAATGAAAGGATGTATATAAGGTGTACTCCACATTGCAAGATCTGCAATAGACATTCAATAAATAATATCTGTAAAAAAATTAGGTAGCTTCCAATAAATAAAAACCATGTGTTGTTGTTTTTTTTTTTCCTGGTGGGAGAGGGAAGATAAACAAGGGTGGGAGGATGACAGGCGAGTCTAAAAGCTATGAAAAAGGTAAATGGGAATCAAAAGAAGCACAGTGGAAAATACTCTTAAAAGATATCACTGTGATCGGTCTTCAATTTACAAATATTTATGTATGCATATGAACCTCTTTGAAAGAAGTCTATAGAACTCTCAAGGTCCATGACCCATAAATTTGGATCCACTGGCCATTTGTGGATCACAAATGTAGAAATCAGAAGATTTCTGCTACTTAACCTAGTAAATTTGATCAAGTAAATTATTTGACCTCCTAGTGCCTTCATTAAAATGTCACTGGTATTACCTGTTATACCTTCCTTGTTAAGCAACTGTGAAGTACAAATGAGATTGAGCAAAAAAAGTTCACCAGAAAAGGTCTCATTCTCTTTTGATAACATATTGTAAGCAATAGAAGCCATCAAAATAGAAAGTGCTGTGAAAATGTGAAATTATAATAGTAGTATCAGTGGTAGTAATAGTAGTATTCTTCCAGGAAGATGACCAAGTAATTTTTCCATACTCCAGTTCCCACAGAAGTGGACTTAGGGACCTACACCCTGCAAACCATATGTAATATCTCCAAATCCATATGTTCTTTGGCTATCAAATAGACAAAAATCCCTAAATTAGTGAAAATTTTCTAACATACTTCATGATATTTTTTACTAGAGCATATCATATAGTAATATTGGTTATATGAACTTGATAAAGGCTTTCTTATCTTCCCATAGGAAAATAAAACCCATAGATGTTTCCTAGAGGAAGATTATTGATTAATGAGGAGGCATTGCCAATACTACTCTTTGATAGCATTAAGAAAACCACCAAACATTCTTGACAGGAAATGATGGAAAAGAATGGATGACAGAAACAAATTTGGATACTGCTTAGAATGAATTAGTGAATATATTTGATATGGGAGTTCCACTTTCATTTATTTACACAGAAGTTAATCACCAGCAAGAAATTCATGTCTTTCAGGAAGTTAAAGAATATAAAGAAAGATTCCAGGTATTTAGAGTGTAATGAAAAGTCACAGGAAAATAAACAAGCCTTGTCACTTGTTTACTATTATATATTCTACCCTAAGCAAAATAACTTATATTTTGCATAGAAGTATTCTCCAGGAACAAAATCAAGGCTCCATAAGGCATAGCCTTGCAAAACTTTCCAATAATGAAGACTATTATTTAAAAGTTAGTGGCTTTTCAAATTAAAGGATCTAAAGCAACTACAGAAGCTATTCAAAACTGTCTACAGGAAGAGCCATAAGATTAAAAGGCTATAAACTATAAGACACCTTACAACAAACAGAAGAGAAAGAGGAAAAGACAGCTTGGCTGATCCCAAGGAGAGATAATAAGGCCAGAGAATGAGTCCCAGCAGGAGAGCACACTTGAGGTGGGGAGGGTGGGGGAGGCTATAATAAGATTGCAGGGGAAGGGGACCTGGAAGCTGGCCAGATCTACACCAAAATCTCAGTACCTTCCCTTGCTCCGTCCAAAGCCCAAGTTGACATACCCAACTAAATTTTATATCTGATTTGCCTTCTTTTCAACTTGATACTATGTTTTGCTTACAACGTGTTACCAAATGTTATCTTTTCAATCAATCTAGAAAGCTTTATTTTCTAAAGATTTGCTCAGCATTTTCCTCAGAGACACATTTCCAGACAGCCTGTTTCTCATTAGCTGGAATAAACAGGAGTGTGTTTATAGCACAGCACCAGACTTAAAAGAATTCCCCTTTCCTAGGGAAGCTGGTCAGGGAATTAGCAGGGCAATAACATAAAGGAGTGAATTTCAGTGATCAGCTGTGACATAAGACAGGATATTCGTTCATTAATATAGTCTTTAAAAAGCAACTTGCATAACTCCTTATGACACAAAGATAAGAGTTTTGTTTTGAACACAGTTTTAAGCAGTTCTAACATATGAAAGACCGAAGATGCCAAACAGATATATATAGTGACTATAAAATGTTTAACTTCTGTTCAGCAAATATTGACTGCTCACTGTGGGCAATATAGAGAATACAAAGACATGTAAGACATTGCTAAAGAGTTTACAGTCTAGTGACTAATCCAACTCATTGTATAATTAGAACCCTTAGAAATCACTCTCTTATACTATAGGAGTGCTTAGAAAATAAAAATATCCATTAAGGCATTACAAATCATAGGGATTTATCAGTGGAAGTCACTAATATTATCCAAGGAAGTAACTGAGAAAATTTCTAAGTATGTTGATAAGGAGAAAATTTGCACATAATTTTACCATTGTAAAATACTTCTCAAAATGTCTTGGCTAGCACAATCAATCATCAAAAGCAAGAATAAATTCACTCACACTTATTCAATCACACTGTATTATCTGACCTAATTTCCCTTCATGGAGGTAACTTCACTGTCACAATGGTCAGTCTTCCAAGACCGAAAGTGCAGCGAGGATGAGGATGAGAAATTCAAACAAAAGACAATGTGGATAATTTATACGTAACTGGAATGTAGTATTTGATGAAGAGTCAGTAGAGTATTATTTAGAATAGCAGTTTACACATAACTCTTACTGTTCCTGTAATAGCAGTAGTAAGCATGGAATATTAGAAATAAGTGTGCAATGTAGTTCCTTTAAATAAAATACATATACAGAGAATTTTTAAAATAATATATTTTTACTACTGATCATTTAATATTAAGCAAAAGTGTAGCTCTCAGCTGTTTTCAATGAAGCAATGTTCTGGGACTCTTCTGTTTCAGGTCTTAAAAGATGATACTAAACTAGTTCCAAAAGAGAACATTTAATCTAAAAACATTATTTATTTCCCAAACAGCCCATTAATTGCTTAAGACTACATGCTATCTTACACACTTATATGACATTTAACTTTGTTATATGTTTTACTATAGTATAAATTAAATTTTAAGCAAAAGCTAGTCCTTGCTTCATAAAATGATTTTTAAAAAGGAATTTACATTTATATTATTTTTTTCTTAGTAACGAAAAGTAAGTCAAAGTTCAAAATTTTGTAATATATGACCTGTTTCTTGACACTTCAATATATTTCTTTCTGGGATCTGAAACACACCTGCTTTTTGAGAAGACCTCAAGAAGAATAAAAGAAACTTCCATGGCTGTTCGGTGTTCAGGCTGAAGTGTACATATACAGTGAATGGAATATTATGCACGATTTTTGTAATCATTACCTTTCTAACTATTAAGAAAAATATTTTATGAATCTGCACTATTAATGGAATTCCACTTCCAATAGTGACAGTTATGTCTGAACACAAGAAAAAAAATCTGCAGAATATTTTGACATCTGAGAGGGTGTAAGGAGAACAGAGAAATAAAGGTTCTGAGAAAGGAAGATTAAACAGAGTAATTCATTCCATTGGAACAGCTAAAACAGAGCTCAGTGATCATGAGATCTAATCATCTGGAAGTCATCCAGGATAAATTGCTCAGAGTACAGCAGTGGATGCTGGGGGACAGTATCTGTTGGCTAAGGCTCCAGTAACCATTGATTTGGAATGTAGCATTTGAGGATAGCCACTAGAGGATGACAAGGTCCCACTGACATCTCAGAGGCAAAGGTGCGTCGGAGAAGACACAGGCATACTTACTTTGTGAACTTTTGTCAGGTGGAAGGCTTTGATCAGAAGATGGGAAAAAAATCTTTCACTGAAAGAAGGAAACTCTGAGGAAGTTATGGTACATAAATAGCTAGTCTGGCAACTATCACAAAGAGCAGCCTAAAAAGATTCAAATTGAGTAGTTCATTATTTTCCCTGCACTTAGCCAACAATAACGTCATTGTTTTACAGTAATTTATTGAGAATTATTCAGATGTACTTCATCTTCACAATATACCTCAAACTGATTCAAAGCAAAACACAAAACTCTTACTTCCTTGAATTTCAGCAGAATGATGTTTGGAAATGCAGTTATGTTTCTCAAAAGTTATTAGTAGGAAAATGTAAAATGTTGAGAGAAGGAGGCTGTGGGGGCCATCGGACCTAGAAAAAAGATGGAGTGCCTGAAACAAAGGTCTTTCTTCTAGATAAAATAGTTTTTGGAAATTGAGATGAAATTCACATAATTTAAATTTACCACAATTTTAAAGTGTACCACTTCAGTGGTTTACAGTATACTCAAAATGTTGTGCAAACATCACCATTGTTAAATTCCAGATAATCTCCATCATCTCAAAAAAAAAAAAAAAAAACCAAAAAAAAAAAAAAAAAACCCACATACACGTTTAGCCATCATTCCCCATTCCCACCTTCCCTTGGTCCCTGGCAACTATTTTCTGCTCTTGATTAGCCTATTCTCTGGATTTGCCTTTTCTGGATGTTTCATACAAACAAAATGTAACATATGTGACTTTTTGTGTCTGGTTAATATTTATCTGTTCATCAGTTGCTGAACATTTGGGTTGTTTTTCCCTTTTGGCTGTTGTGAATAGTGCTGCTATAAACATTCACATACAAGTATTTGTTTGGATAACTGTTTTCAATTCTCTTGGGTAATTACCTAGGCACGAAATTGCTGAGTTACATGGTAACTCTATGTTTCACTTTCTGAGGAATTGCTAAACTGTTCCCCACAGTTGTGGCACCCTTTTACACAATAGCAATGTATGAGAGTTTCAATGTCTCCGTATCCTCATCAACATTTATTATTTTCTGTTTTTTTTTTATTACACCCATCCTAGTGGGTGTGAAATGGAAGCTCATTGTGGTTTTGATTTACTTTTCCTTAATGACTAAGTATGCTGAGCATCATTTCATATACTATTGGCCATATATAAAACTTCTTAGGAGAAATATCTGTTCAAGTTCTTTGCTCGTTTTTAATTGGATTGCTTGTCTTTTTGCTGTTGAGTTGTAAGAGTTCTTCATATTTTCTGGGTACTAAACCCTTAGAAGATATAAGATTGGCAAATATTTTGTCCCATTGTAAGGGCACTCATTTCATTTAATGATGTTCTTTGATGCACAAACTTTTTAAAATTTCAATGAAGTCTGATTTATTTACTTTTCCTTTTGTTGCACATGCTTTTGTTGTTATATTTATGAAACCAATGCCTAATCTAAAGTCATAAAGATTTGCAACTATGTTTTCTTCTATGAATTTTTTTGGTTTTAGCTCATACATTTAGGTTTTCTAACCACTTTGTGTTGGTTTTTGTATATGGTGTGAGGTAGGGACCCAAATTCATTCTTTTACACATCAGTTGTTGAAAATACCATTTTTCCCCATTTTCCCCACTGACGTCTCGGTACATCACAAATCAATTGGCCATAGATGTATGGATCTTGTTCTAGATTCTTAATTATATTCCATTGACCCACATGTCTATCCTTATGTCAGTATTATGTTTTTATTATTGTAGGCTTATAATAAGTTTGAGATCAGGAAGTGTGCATTCTCCTACTTTTCTTTTTTCAAAATAATTTTAGCTATTCGGGGTTTCTTGAAATTCCATATGAATTTTAGAATTAGCCTACCTACATCTATAAAAAATGCTGTTAGGATTTTGATAGGGATAAAAAAGGAATTTGGAAAAGGATTGCATTGAGTGTAGATAAATTTAAAGAATATTGCCATCTTAATAATATTAAGTTTTTCATCCATGAAAATAAGATGTGTTTCTATATTTTAGGTCTCTTAAATTTCTTTCAACTATACTTTGTAGTTTTCAATGTATAAGTCCACGATTCCTTATGTAAATTTACTTCTATGTATTTTACTTTTTGTAATGCTATTATAAATTGAATTGTTTTCTTAATTTCATCTTTCAGTTGTTTATTGCTAGTATATAGAAATACAATTAAATTTTATATATTGAGTTTGTATCCTATAACCTTGTGAAACTCAATATATGGTGTAGGGAAAACTGGACAGCCACATGCAGAAGAATGAAACTGGACCATTTCCTTACACCATAAACAAAAATAAACTCAAAAATGGATGAAAGACCTCAATGTGAGACAGGAATCCATCAAAATGTTTGAGGAGAACACAGGTGGCAACCTCTTCAACCTGGGCTGCAGCAACTTCTTCCTAGACACATACCCAGAGGCAAGGGAAACAAAGGCAAATATGAACTACTGAGACTTCATCAAGATAAAATGCTTTTGCACAGCAAAGGAAATAGTCAACAAAACCAAAAGACAAACAATAAGAGAAGATATTTGAAATGACATATCATATAAAGGCCTACTATTCAAAATCTATTAAGAACTTACCAAACTCAACACCCAAAGTACAAATAATCCAATCAAGAGATAGACATAAGACATGAACAGACATTTCTGCAAAGAAGACATCCAAATGGTCAACAGACACATGAAAAAGTGCTTATCATTTCTTAGCTTTGTGTGTGTGTGTGTGTGTGTGTATTCTTTAGGTTTTTCTATATATAACATCACGTCCACTAGGAACAGAGGTACTTTTATTTCTTTCTGTTCAATCTAGATGTCTTTTATTTTTTCTTACTTAATTACCCTGGCTAAAACCCTGCAGTACCATGTTTGAATACAAGAAGAAAATACAGACACGATTGTCTTATTCCCGACCATGGAAAAATTATAGTCCCACCATTATGTTGCTTAGCTGTGGGCTTTCACGGATGCTCTTTAACAAGTTGAGAAAGCTTCCTTTTATTTCTTCTTTGTGGAGTGTTTTTATCATGAAAGGGCACTAAAATTTGTCGAATCTTTTTTGTTTGTGTGTTCATGAGATGATGATGTGTTTTCCCCTTTATTTTATTAATACGGCATATCCCATCTCTTGAAGGAGACAAATAACACTTGGTCATAATGTATAATTCTTTCAAAATGCTGGATTCGGTTTGTGAGTATTTTGTTGAAGATTTGTGCAATTATATTTATAAGATACATTGGTAGTCATTTTTTTTTTCTTATGATGTCTTGTCTGGCTTTAGTATCTTTCCTAAATTTAATAACTTGCATGTCACATGTCTCTCTCTTCATTTTGGTCTAGCTAAGGTTTATTAATTTTGTTGATCTTTTCAAAGGACAAAATTTGTTGATTTTGCTGATTTTCTCTATTGCTTTCTATTCCCCATTTCATTTATCTCCAATCTAATCCTTTTTATTTCCTTCCTTCTTCTTGTTGTAGGTTTCATTTGCTCTTCTTTTTCTAGTTTCTTAAAGGGAAAAGATTAGATTATTGAATTAATACTATTTTCTTTTATAATGTAAGTTTTGATAAACTGTGATTTCTCTTTCATTGGAGTAAAAGTGTTTTTTCATGTCTCTTGTGATTTTCTCTTTGAGTCATCAGTTATTTAGGAGTGCACTGTTTAATTTTCACATATTTGTCTATTTTCCAAATTGCCTTCTGTAACTGATTTCTAATTTCATTTCATTGTGGTCAAAGGACATATTTTGCATGATTATAATCATTTTAAATGTAGTGAGACTTGTTTTGTGGCCTAATGTATGGGGTATCCAAGAGGACATTCTATGTGTACTTGAGAAGGATGTGTGGTCTCCTTGTAATGCTGTTGTACTCCAACAACGTCTTGTCAGGTTTGTTTGTTTATAGTGTTGTTCAAGCTTCTATTTCCTTGCCAATCTTCTCTCTAGTTATTCTATTCATTATTTAAAGTGGAGTACTGAAATATTCAAATATTGTTATTGAACTATTTCTCTTGTCACTCTGCCAGCTTTTACTTTTTAAGTTGGGGCTCTGTTAGGTGTAAATATGTTCATAACTGTTAGATCTTCTTAATAGATTGCCTTTTTATCACTATATAATATCCTTCTTGTGGCTTATAAAATTTCCGTCTTAAAGTCTACTTTATCTAATAGCATAGCTACTCCAGTTCTGTTTACCAGTTATTTACTCAGAGTACCCTTTTTATACTTTTACTTACCATATATTTGTGTCTGTAACTTGAACGTGAGTCTCTTGTTGACAGCATACAGTTGGGTCATTTTTATTTATCCATTTGCCAATCTTAGCTTATTTTTTTTTAAGATTTTATTTATTCGACAGAGATAGAGACAGCCAACGAGAGAGGGAACACAAGCAGGGGGAGTGGGAGAGGAAGAAGCAGGCTCATAGCGGAAGAGCCCGATGTGGGGCTCGATCCCATAACGCCAGGATCACGCCCTGAGCCGAAGGCAGACGCTTAACCGCTGTGCCACCCAGGCGCCCCTAGCTTATTTTTTTTAATAATGATTTTTTATTATGTTAGTCACCATACAGTACATCCCTAGTTTTTGATGTAAAGTTCCACGATTCATTACTTGCATATAACACCCAGTGCACCATGCAATACGTGCCCTCCTTAATACCCATCACCAGCCTATCCCACCCCCCCCCGAAGCCCTCAGTTTGTTTCCCAGAGTCTATAGTCTCTCATAGTTCATTCTCCTTTCTGTTTACCCCCCCTTTCTTCTTCCCTTTCTTCTCCTACCGATCTTCCTAGTACTTATGTTCCATAAATGAGTGAAACCATATGATAATTGTCTTTCTCTGCTTGACTTATTTCGCTTAGCATTATCTCCTCCAGTCCAGTCCATGCTGCAGCAAATGTTGAGAAATTGTTCTTTTTGATGGCTGAGTAATATTCCATTGTATATATAGACCACATCTTCTTAATCCAGTCATCTGTTGAAGGGCATCTCGGCTCCTTCCACGATTTAGCTATTGTGGACATTGCTGCTATGAACTTTGGGGTGCATATGGCCCTTCTCTTTACTACGTCTGTATCTTTGGGGTAAACACCCAGTAGTGCAATGGCTGGATCATAGGGTAGCTCAATTTTTAACTTTTTAAGGGACCTCCACACTGTTCTCCAGAGTGGCTGTACCAACTTGCATTCCCACCAACAATGTAGGAGGGATCCCCTTTCTCCACATCCTCTCCAACAATTGTTGTTTCTTGCCTTGTCAATTTTTGCCATTCTAACTGGCATAAAGTGGTACCTTAGTGTGGTTTTGATTTGAATTTCCCTGATGGCTAATGATTTTGAACATTTTTTCATGTGTCTGTTAGCCATTTGTATGTCTTCATTGGAAAAGTGTCTGTTCATATCTTCAGTCGCATTTCTATACACAAACAATGAGACTGAAGAAAGAGAAATTAGGGAATCCATCCCATTTACAATAGCACCAAAAATCATACGTTATCTCGGAATTAACTTAACCAGAGACATAAAGGATCTATATTCTAGAAACTACAAATCACTCTTGAAAGACATTGAAGAAGACACAAAAAGATGGAAAAATATTCCATGCTCATGGATCGGAAGAATTAACATAGTTAAAATGTCTGTGCTACCCAGAGCAATCTACACTTTCAATGCCATTCCGATCAAAATACCAGTGACATTTTTCAAAGAACTGGAACAAACAGCCCTTAAATTTGTGTGGAACCAGAAAAGGCCCCAAATCACCAAGGAATTGTTGAAAAGGAAAAACAAAGCTGTGGGCATCACAATGCCGGATTTCAAGCTATACTACAAAGCTGTGATCACAAAGACAGCATGGTACCGGCACAAAAACAGACACATAGACCAATGGAACAGAATAGAGAACCCAGAAATGGACCCTCGGCTCTTTGGGCAACTAATCTTTGACGAAGCAGAAAAAAAATCCAGTGGAAAAAAAGACAATCTCTTCAATAAATGGTGCTGGGAAAATTGGACAGCTACATGCAAAAGAATGAAACTTGACCACTCTCTCATACCATATACAAAGATAAAGTCCAAATGGATCAAAGACCTCGATGTGAGACAGGAATCCATCAAAATCCTAGAGGAGAACATAGGCAGCAACCTCTTTGACATCGTCCACAGCAACTTTTTTCATGACACATCTCCAAAGGCAAGCGAAACAAAAGAAAAAATGAACTTGTGAGACTTCATCAAGATAAAAATCTTCTGCACAGCCAAGGAAACAGTCAAAAAAACTAAGAAGCAGCCCAGGGAATGGGAGAAGATATTTGCAAATGACACTACAGATAAAAGACTGATATCCAAGATCTACAAAGAACTTCTCAAACTCAATACACGAGAAACAAATAATCAAAGCTTATTTTTAATTAGAGAGTTTAATCCATTTACAGTTAATGTAATTATTGATATAGGAGGATTTACTTCTGCCATTTAGCAGCTTATTTTCTATGTCTTGGATCTTTTTTGCTCTTCAACTCTTCCATTATTGCTTTCTTTGCATGAAATAGATATTTTCTTGTGTACCATTTTAATTCCTTTGTCTTTTCTTTTACTCTGTATTTGTGAATTATTTTCTTAGAGGTTGACCTGTGAATTACAATTACCATCTTAATTTATAACAATCTCGCTTGGATTAAACCAACTCATTTTTAGCAGTATAAAAACTTTTTTCCTATATAGCTTGATCTCACCATTTATGTTATTATCATAAATTACATCTTAATACATACAGTGTGTCCATTAACATAAATTTATCATCATTGTTTTATGCAGTTGGTTTTAAATTAGATAAGAGAAAAATGTGTTAACAAACCCCAAATACATTAATACTGACTTTAATATTTACCTATGTACTTACCTTCACTGGTGTTCACCATTTCTTCATGTGGATTCAAATTACTGTGTAGCATCCTTCCATTTTACCCAGAAGGTAAGGGTAGCACTTAGCACTTTTGTGTGCTTCTAGCAATTTTTGTAGAGCAAATGTATTAGCAATGACTATCATTTTGTTGTTGTTGTTGTTGTTGTTGTTGTTGTTTCCAGCACTTTAAATATATCACCCCACTGCCTTCTAGAGTCCTTGACTTCTGAGGCAAAATCAGATTATTCTCTTACTGAGGACTCCTGCCTTGTATGTGACAAGTTGCATCTCTCTTGCCATTTTCAAGATTCTCTCTTTGTATCTGCTTTTCAATAGTTTGAGTATGATGTATCTTTGCTTCCCACCATTACTTCTTCAACTATTCATTCTGTCCCTGTTTTCTCTCTCTTCTTCTGAGACCTATTATACTCATTTTGATATGTTTAATGGTATCTCACTAGGCTCTGTTCATTTTTCTTCATTCTTTTATTTCTGTTACTCAGACTGGACAATCTCAACTGACAAATCTTCAAGCACACTGAGTCTTTCCTCTGCCTGTTCACTTCTGCTACTGAGCCCTTCTAGTAAATTTTTCATTTTGATTATTGTACTTTTCAATTCCAGATTTTCAACTTGGCTCCTTTTTATAATTTCTATCTCTTCATTGATATTCTCTACTAAGTGAAACACACTCAGGATCTCCTTTAATTCTTTGGCCATGGTTTTCTTTATCTATTTGAACACATTTAAATTAGGTGACAAAGTCTTTATGTGTTAACTTCAATATTTGGTCTTCCTCAGAGAAAATTTCTACTCATTTCTCTTTTCCTGTGTATTGGCCATTTCTTATTGTTTCTTCATATCATTCATAATTGTGTTTTTTGAAAACTGGATATTTAAAAATTATGTGGCAACTCTGGAAATCCAATTCTCTTTCCTCCCTAGGTTTGTCTTCTGCTACTTATTGTAGTTTTTGTTGTTGTTGTTGTTTGTTTGTTTTTGTTTGTTCAGTTATTCTTTCTGAACTAATTCTGTAGTTCGTATTCTTTACCATGTATTGTCACTAAAGTCTCTTTTCTGTTAGTTTAGTGGTCAGCTAATGACTGGAGAGTATTTCCAGATCCACTCTGTGTGTGTTGGGGCATGCCTTTAACACTCAACTAGGTAATTTGAATTCTGCCTTAGCTTTCACTTCCTGCTTGGGTAGAGCTTGAAGGTCAGCCAGATATGAGAGCTTAGGGCCTTCTCAGGTCTTTCTTTAACATGTACATGGCCTTGTAGGTCTCCAGGAATATGTCAGAGTTTTTAAAAGTTGTTATTCCCCAAAGCATCTCATTCCTCAGACTTTCCTTCAAAGTTCTTTTGTTAGTCTTTTTTGGCCCCAACTTTCATGAACTGCCCCAAGCAGCAATAACAATATATTTGCCTACAAATGTTTTTGACAAACACTGCCCTTTTAGCCAGTCCTCCAGGGAGCTATCATAAAAGTCAAAACAAACAATTCTTTACAAATGAGATCCATTCTGCTCTCTCCAGTACTGGAATCTGCACTGGAAATGTGGGCTGTTATCCTCAAGGCCACTACCAAGGTGTTGAGTAGGGGATGGGAACAGAGTAAGTTAAAACACCACAATGCTCTGTGTTCTTACAGAGATATAACTATTTTTTTCCGAATTAAGCATTCCACTGGTTGCTGCAAGCTATTGGTTAGATTCCAGATTTCTGAGAATGTTGATTCTGATAGTTTTTGCCAGGATTTTTGTTGCTTTTATAGAAGGATGGACTTTTGAATTCCTTACTCCATCATTTTCTCTGGCATCCTCTAAACAAAATCTCTATACGTGTCTGAACCAATCAAAGGTTTCTGTGAGCTATTAAGGTTTTTATTTGTTTGTTTGGCTAACATTCTAATATTTTTTGTTTTTTCACAAAGAGAAAGGCAAACTTTTATTAGCATTATAGAAGGAAGAATTAATTGTGTTGTGAATTCATTTTCTTACTCAGGTACCCGTATTGCCAACCCTATGTTAGAATCCCACCTCAGACCTCTTTTTTTTTTTTTTAAAGATTTTATTTATTTATTTGACAGAGATAGAGACAGCCAGCGAGAGAGGGAACACAAGCAGGGGGAGTGGGAGAGGAAGAAGCAGGCTCATAGCGGAGGAGCCTGATGTGGGGCTCGATCCCATAACTCCGGGATCATGCCCTGAGCCGAAGGCAGACGCTTAACTGCTGTGCCACCCAGGTGCCCCCCACCTCAGACCTCTAATCTATCTAAACACACCTCTCCAGAGCAAACCTAAGCCCTTAAATTATTTTTCCTCCTTTATTTTTAAAAAAGATTTTATTTATTTTAGAGAGAGAGTGAAGAGGATTGGGGGGAGGGGCAGAAGGAGATGAGAGAGAAAATATCAAGCATACTCCACCTTAGTGCAAAGCTCAACATGAGGCTGAGGTCATGACCTGAGCGAAAATCAAGAGTCAGCTGCTTAACCAACTGAGCCATTGAGGCGCCCCTTTTCCTCTTTTATATAAGTATATTCTACCTTCTATTATTTTGGTTAACTTATATTGAATAAAGTACATCTAATTCTGAAAGATCTTATTTCTCTAAATGAGATTACATTGTTTCTAAATGTTCAAGGAAGTTACTCTCCCCCCTAGACTTTCCCCACAGTTTTAGCTTTTTCAAGATGGTAATTACCATTAGCTGAATGAACATACAATACTATCTATAGGTATTACCCTTAGATAACATTGACAAATCAAATGCCTACCAAAAAAGGAGATATTCTTCAAATGGACTACTTGTTAAATGGAAGACCTTAGATAAGTTACTTTATTTACACGTGTCTCTAGCTAATTATTGGCAAAATAGGGTGTGCATTGGCAGAAAAATATTAGTTATCTAGCCCAGTCCTTGTAACCCCTTGTTCTTCAGTAACCACAATTTAATTGAATTAGTTATGCACCCAAATAAAGACTATATTTCCTAGCCTCTTGAAAATAGTTGACTTCCCAAGTACTGCCAACACAAAAATAGAAGACAGATAGATACATAGATAGATGGCACAATACTGAATTTATTGCTTATGATGATTTATTGCATTACTATTTTTCAAGCTCATCTTACTTTATTGGTCAACTTAGGCTTAAAACTTAACTCAAATCTTGCCTCATGAAACTTTTGAGTATCTCAGCTTCCAATTATGTCCTCCTATAAGATAATGTTCTGTCCATTTACTTTGATTTCAAGGCATGTAACAAAATTCTATTTTAAAATACAAGTTCTCATATAAATTTTTGTATTTTTGTTATTGTCATTGTTGACTTTCTCATTACATTGCAAATTTCTGAGGACAGAGACTTTATGGTAAAGTTTTTGGTTCCCTGAACTAACACTATTTTGTTCACAGTAGATATTTATTCAATGATGGGAGGGGAAAGAATTTACCTCTATTTAGGACTAATCTTGCATCAGTACCATTAGCCTCTGTGCTTATGCCAATTGATTTAAAAAGACCCTGCTCTTGTGCAGCTTATATTTTAGTGGAGAGGGACTGCAGGTAATTTTTGTGTTAATCATATAATTGAAACTGAATTTGAACTAGACAGTGGCAGTCAGTGTTGTTGACTGTCCAGGTTTGGTTTGGCTGTGATGACCCAGGAAGCCCACCAGGAGGACTAGCAAAGTAGCCCAAGAAGGCACCAGGCACGGAGGGACTATGTAAAAAGCACTCCACAACAAATCCAAGGCAAGTGTGAGCCTTACACAGTTGATGAATGGTACGGTGGGAAGACTGATGCGGTGCATGGTAGGCAAGGAGTTTAGAAGTTACCAGTTAAGATCAGAGGGCTCTGGGGATCCAGGAAAGTTTACACGTTTATTTAAGCATGATGAGAACTGGCTGATGTGTTTTTAAAAAGCCAATACAAATCTCACTTTCATTTTTAAAAAGCACCTTGACTTCAATGTGAAGAAATGTTACAGGTGGTTGTCTTACACCTTTCGGGCTCCTCTAACAAAATGCCATCTACTGAGTAGTTTATAAACAACCAACATTTACTTTTCACTGTTCTAGAGGATAGTCCTAGATCAAAGTGAGGACACATTCAGTGTCAGTGAATGCCATTCACAGATGGTGCTTTCCTCTGTTTCCTAGCATGGCAGAAGAGGCCAGAGATCTCTGTGGGATCTCATTTATGAGAACACTAATCAAAGTCCCTCCCCCCATTACAATCACTTTAGGGGCTGGAATTTCAACATATGACTTTTGAAAGGACACAAGCATTCAGTCCATAGCAGTGGTCATTCAAAGTAGCATCGAAGCTTAGTGGTTTCCCCCTACTTCCTAAAGAAAAAAACAACAACAGCCTTGAATTCACAGAACCAGTGACAGGCAAAGCTCTAATTTGACTTCAGGCATGTTTAATTCAAAACCTCTGATCTTTGATAAAATAGGTCTTCATACTCTCTTAAATTGATGGCACTTTATCATTCAACTTTAAGATAAAGATGGAGTTTGTCATAACAGTATTGAAAATGACCCCTAACTCAGAGAGGAAAATGTGCTCAATGAATTGTGAGTTCCAGATTGGCCTGCTGACTTGTAAGGAATCTGGTGGCATGTGCCTGGCAACTGGGGAAGCAGGAACCATCTTAATCCATGATGCGAAAATCCACCACTCAGTAATGCAATGCTTATCCCATTAAGCTGATATTTAACTATAAGCAAAAGTGAGGCAAATCTAAATTTTCATGGAACATCTCTGATGCCCATAAATATTTAAGAAAGGATTATATATCCTATTTTTATTCTTGAAACATCTTTTCATAGTTCCATTTAACATGGATGTCTTGCGATAGTTCCTGTAGATAAAATATCAGTGAATTTGTCACTAAAATTGTATGCTTTAATAGTATTAATGCCACTTGGGGGAAGATATTCAGTATGTGCTTTATAGTGTTCAGCTTATCTTAACTTCTGAACACAATTACTGTGACATTGATATATTCGGAACTATTATACTTGTATTACTAAAGAGTCGCTTCAAAATATGATTTTCTCTTTAAGAGACTCTCAGGCAAAACAGAAAGTAAAGATGCCCAGGAAAAAAAGAACAAAGTGTGTGGAAAACAAGATTAGCCTTCCTTACTTTATTCTTTACTAAAGAGAATTGAGCTATGTTTTAGCACTGACAGTTTTAGAGAATTCCACCTTTTCTTTGCCTTTACAAACTCTAGAAGCAAGGGCCACAGGGATTTCTGCTCTTTCCTTGTCCTATGGTTCCA
Organism: Ursus maritimus; assembly: GCF_017311325.1. Lineage (NCBI taxonomy): Eukaryota > Metazoa > Chordata > Mammalia > Carnivora > Ursidae > Ursus > Ursus maritimus. The sequence continues at coordinate 28,147,387 of NW_024425341.1, read as the reverse complement.
TTGTATTGCTGCACATATGGGAAGTGACCTAATGGTAATGTAACTGATAGGTTCAGCACTCCTAATACTACTTGATAGTGGTTCAGGGGAAATGCCCTAAATTCTTTCCTAGAGATACTAGATAAAATGCACCCTTTTGATTAGCTGCAAGTGATTTTATCCATTTCCTCAGTGTACATAAATGTGAAAAGCAAAAAGTAATAGTCCTGTAGAAGGCAGGCACATCACATTCACGTATTTTGCTGCTTGAATCATCACATGGCATGGGTATTAATGGCAGGTACAATTCTTCCAAACAGTTAAAGGAACATTCAGGGTCACCACTAACGCAATTACTCCTTTAGCAGTTCCAGTTACTGCTTTCAAAGACAAGGTGTAGTTGATGCTTTAGTTTAAATTCATTTTCTTTCAAAGAATACCCCCATATCTTACTTCAGAATATTTATCTTAAGTCAATAAGAAACACCAAATGTCAAACTTCATACTCAATCTTTTTAACAGAAAAATCTTGCCCGCTTACGGACTATATAGTGTATAGTTTCCAAGCACAGACTATAAAATTGTTAATCAATGGCATGTTAAAGAACATTGGTAGGTAAGTAAATTTTCCAAATTCTCTCTGTCATTCTGTAATCATAAATAAACTTGTCCTTAAACTTGGTATAGGCTTTATTATTAATTATATTTGTCAACTCAAGTTTGGCTTTAATTTGCCCAGATACATAAGAAAGTTCATCAGGTATATTTCTTTAGCATGTTCTGTTAAGTCAAGCTATGTTCTCTTTTCTTGGATAAATTCATACTAAACATCATGGCTCCACACAATAATGAAACCCATAAGATGAGGATATGTGCATAACCCATGCTTTATCAGGTAAAGTCCAAAAAATCACATTTTTTTCACTAAGGAAAGTAATATGACTTTACGTCCTAAGATAACCTCACTTATTTCGGAGTGTTAGTCATATAATTCAGAGATAGTTGCTCTTGAGTTAAAGAGACCATCATAAGTCAGAAGCACCACCTTGAAGCTTGAGAATGTCACAGAATCATCAGATGCTGGTTGGTTAATTTGAAACAGGTGTTGCTTAAGCTAGAGCCTCCAAGGATGATAGCTGGCAGGTCCAGCTTTATGTGCCATCACCCATAGCATGGAAGCATCATAGAGTTGTCTTGACACTGCCATGGAAACTTGATGCACAGGGTGGTATTGGCTCCACAAACCTTAAGGAGAAGATCTGGAGCAAGAGTTACCACCACAAGCATGGAGCAGGCAAGGTCAGGCAGGGATGAAGGAACAAAGTTGTCAAAAGATAACACCCGATTTTCTATTTGGTGAGCTTGGTAGTAAAGACATTAAACAAGGGATAAAATGCAAGAGGAAGAGCAGGGAGAAAACAACCACAACTGGAGAAATCAAGGAAGACATAAGAAATAGGAGAGTAAAAGAGGTAAGACAGCACTGGAAACGCTGACAGTCATGACTCATGATATTTAAAACCATGGGGTTGATGAAATCACCGGGGAAGGGCATAAAAAGACATGTGGCAGCTTGAAACTAAGTTGAACTATTGTTAGCACATAGAAATGTCTGAGAACCTTCAAAATGAAATAGCGTGGGACAGGTCTATTAGGGTCTATTAGCAAAGAGGAATTGAAGAGAACATAGCAAAGCACCTGTTCTGAGGGAATACCACACTACCAGGGGCAGTTTGTAGTTCTGTTAAGACCTGGCCCTTTGAACTTGAGCCATCTATGCACCATAAATAAACGTGACTAGGCAACAGAGAGGGGTCTCGAGGGGGTTGTGCCCTCGACATGGCCAAAAAGCAAAGATGAAGGAGCAGTCAAGTGGAAAGGATGGAGGCTATGGGCTGGGACAAACAGCAGAAATGGAAGGCTTCGGAGCTATTGTGGTTTCATTTGAATGCAAAGTGCTTGGTGTGGTTCTAAAAGAGAATAATGGAGCTGAAAGGAGATGAAATTCCTTTGATTTGAAGAGACCAAGAACTGAAAATTAGAATGTGAGTTGCTTATTCACATAAACATCGAAATCATGTAGCTAATCCTGAGTTCATATAAAGGATGAAACTATGAATTGCCCATGCAAATTACTAATTAATGTGGACCTCCTTAGGAAATAGTATATGGCAGTGAGCAAAAGAAATACTACCTGATGGTGTGCGATTTACCACTGGGTGTGAGTAATGGTCTAGAACTGTGGTGTCCAGCACAGTAGCCATGAACTTCATATGGCTACCAAATACGTGAATTGCAGCTAGTCCAAATTGACATGTGCTGTGACCATAAAATACACACCAGCTACTGAAGAATTAGTACAATAAAAGGCTATAAAATAAATATCCAATTAATAATTTTCTATTAATTTCAGGTTGAAATAAGAATATTTTAGATATACTAGTTAAAATAAAATGTATTATTAAAATTAATTTCACCTGGTTCTTCTATTTGTTTTATTTTTTTTCCTTATTTCTTATTTTGAATTTTAAAACCAGGAATGACGTTGGATATTTTCAAATGATTTTTCAGCATCTATTGAGAAGATTACATAACGTTTAAAAATTGTAATGGTAAATTGGTGAATGACATGCACTGATTTTCAATTATTGGACCAAAATTGCATTCCTACATAAATCCCAGCTGATCCTGATATACTCTCCTTTTTACATCCTGCTGGATTTGATTTGGTAATATATTGTTAAAGATTTTACATCTGTGTTTATGAGGGATATTGGTCTCTAGTGTTCTTTTTTAAATAACATATATGATTGTGGCATCAGAAAAAAGCTTAGATTAGTGATTTGAGAAGTTTCTTTTAAGCTATCTATATTAACACATTCAACGTGAGATTCTAGCAGACAGTGTGGTTGTTTTGTTCTGTTTTCTCATTCTGACATGTCTGTTTGTTATTTCTACATTGTCAGTTTATGTCTTTAAACACTTTAAAATTATTGTGTCACTTCTTTCTTCCAGTTTCTGATGAGAAATCTATTGTCATTCAAATCATTGTACCCTTATTTTTCTTGGGCTTTTTCTTTTCTTTTCTCTTTTCTTTCTCTCTTTCTTTCTTTCTTTCTTTCTTTCTAATTTATTTTATTTTACTTGTTTTAGAAGATGGCTACAAGAAAATCTAAAATCACCTTTGTGGCTGACATTATATTTCTATGGACAGGGCTGATTAAGAAGTTTAAATGATTTCAGGTAATCATGCTATCCTTTCTTCCAACCGAGTGCTGACACATGAAAAGTACAGAGCTAGTTTATTGTCATGATTTTGATATGTAGCCATATGATATAGTAAGAAAACATTAAGTTATTAAAAAGTAGGTGAATACTGGTGAGGACAGAATATCGGGGATGAGTTTCTCTCCTTCCCAGGTTTTGGGTTTGGGTTGCTTTGGAATTATAAAATCTGATAGTGAAACCAATTCACACTCTTCTACTGACCCCCATTCCTGCTTCTCTATTCCCAAAGAAGTTCCTACTTCAATTCTTTCATACCTCTGAAGAGATGCCAAGCTGGGTCATAGATCATATTACAGGTAATTTTGTATATTAATTTGATTAATTAAAGAATCTTTAAAATAATATATACTACTACCAATTAATCTGATGTAATAGAATTCATGTGTCTGATATGGGACATTGGCTGCTTTTAAGCTGCAACCTCCAATACAAACAGTATTTAAACACGACTCCCACAATGACCACTCATGGCTTGCATTCACAAAGAAGAGGACACAGCTCCTTTTCCAATCACGCAAGCTTGTTTTCTCTTGACATGTCTTTTTCTATATTAAAAACAGAAGGATGGTTTCTAAACATAATAATTTCAAAGAACATTTTTTGAAGCGGTCACCTTTTCCTCTGTGGTGACACAATTAACCTTTAGAAATTCATATTGGTAAAACAAGGCATGCTAATAATGTAAAGTGATATACAGCATCAATTTAAGAGCAGACCAAGAAGGACAAGGGGCTAAAGAGAAAACAATACGAAGCTAAGGAAAAACTTCACCAATAGCACGTAATTTCATCATTGCTAGAGGTAGGCCAAATATTTGGCAATGAGCTTTAATAACCAACAGAAAAAAGAGGAAACACGATCTCAAGAAATAGTTATAGTGACCACAAAAGAAGAATAAACCAGTTACTTTGGCATACTATGTATTTTCCTAATAGTGAGCCTGAAAAAAAAAAAATCCCGCTGTGGTTCTTTAAAAAGAACAAATGAGGGGCACCTGGGTGGCTCAGTCAGTTAAGCATCTGCTTTTGGCTCAGGTCATGATCCCAGGGTCCGGATTGAGCCCTGCATAGGGGCTCCCTGCTCAGTGGTGAGTCTGCTTCTCCCTCTCCCCCTGCCCCTCCCCACTCATGCTCTCTGTCTCTCTCTCAAATAAATAAAATCTTGAAAAAAAAAAAAAGAACAAATGAGATATTGTTTATGTAGTCCAAGAGAGAATTTAGTTTTAAAAAATCTATAATATCTATATTCATATATGCACACACAGTCTCTTAATCGATCTTTTCTTACCTTTACCCAGCCCCACAAATAATTGTCCAGCTTCCCCTCTTACATATTAAAGTTGAGTCAGTCTTACCACGTATTTTCCCATTAAAAATTAATTTCCAGTATATGTGCTGCCGAAGTGAGCACTAAAAATTAACTTTCTAGACTAACTTTTCAGCAAACCAATCTCTTGAAGTAACTCACCTGATAAATGGAATATTTTTCGGAAGGAGTATGTGATAAGGGGTTACTATGTTACCTCTCCTGAGAACTGTGTGTAACTTAATGGCTTCTGGTCATATGGAAGCCAGAGATTTTTAACATGTTCCTTTTTTTTTTTTTTTTAAAGCAGAAACTGTTTTTGGATTTTTTTTTCCCCAAAAAGAAAGCTTAAGTGGAACTCTAATACATCAAATGGACATGGAGGGAGCTGCCCAGGTTGACATATTGGACATCTGGAGTTTAGCTTGCCTTAGCTGTGCCTTTGACCCTCCACAGTGGCTGAGCCCCAGCAGCCTGCCAGCAATCTACAAAGCAGTTTCAACACCACTGCCTTATATAAAAAATTCTTGTAGTAGTATCAGTGGGGATGTTTGAGGGCTTGTCAGCTCTTCAATTCTCTCCATCTAGAGAACTGTTACTCTGTCTCTGACAAGAAGCACCCCTAACTCCCATGTTATATAAACTGTCTCAGAAATACCAAGTCAATGTGATCACTAGGAGACTCCACGTTGGTTAGAATATATAAGAATTAAGGAGGGGATTATGGATGCTGCTGTGTAAGAGAGGTGGTAAACTCTGCATCTAGGAGCAATGTTTAATAAACATTTCACATGGCATGAATCACTGGGCCAATCTGGTTAAAATGCAGATTTAGACTGAGACTGGGGTGGGACATTGGAACCCAAATTTCTAACCAGCTCCTAGGTGATACTCAGGTTGTTGGTTGAAGGACCACCCTTTGAATAGTGAGGCTCTAGGACACCTCTGAGTAATAGCTTATTTGGTGGTAAGGAGTTCACTGAAACATACTCTTACCATAAGATCCTTGGTATTTCCCCAAATGGGCTAAAAACTTAAGTCCACACTAAAACCGGCACACAGTGGTTATAGCAGCTTGATTCATAATTGCCAAAACTTGGAGGCAACCAAAATGTCTTTCAGTAGGTGAACGGATAAGTAAACTGTGGTATAGTTAGACAATGGAATATTATTCGGTGCTAAAAAGAAATAAGCTATCAAACCATGAAGTCATGGAGGTAACTTAAATGCATATTACTAAGTGAAAGAAGCCAGTCGGAATTATTGTGTGCTTCCAACTATAGGACATTCTGGAAAAAGCAAAACTCTGTAGATACTGAAAAGATCAGTGGCTGACAGGGATTGGGAGAGGGGAAAGATGAACAGGCAATGCACAGAGGATTTTTAAGTCAGTGAAAATGCTCTGTATGATATAATGATGGATATATGTCATCATGCATTTGTCCAAATCCATACACAACCAAGAGTAAACCCTAAAGTAAACTACGGACTTTGAGTGATTATGACGTGTCAATGTAGGATTATCCTTGGCAAAATGTGTACGATTCTGATGAATGATATTGATAAAAGGGGGCTATGCATGTGCGGGAGCTGGGGATGTGAGGAAATCTCTGTACCTTCCTCTTAATTCTATTGTAAGCCTAAAACTGTTATAAAAATTAAAATCTTTTAAAAAAATGTTCATTGACAACAACTGCTACCCCATATGGGCATGACTGAAAGGTGTTCGGAATTTGTTGGAGTGAGGGTTTTGGTTATACCATCTGGTAATGAATCCTGACCAGCTGGGTTGCTACCGAAAGGCAAAGCAAACTTGATATGCAGAGAGAAAGAGAAAGTTATAAATGATCGTGACTCACAATGTATTGCAGAAATGACAACCCATTAATTTCTGTTATATGCCTATTTATTTTTTGACTCCATCTTGTGCCTTTACTATTTTATCTAAGGTAGATCATTGGTAGGTAACTTTACAATTTAGTCCTTAGTTGTAAGGTAGCAAGTAGTGATTGTGGCTGAAGTATAAGAAAAATTAGAAATCAAAAAACATAAAACACATTCTTAAATTCTGCAAACTGGAATTATAGACTGAATTTGACATCATCTTTAATAGAATTATACACTGGGCAGCAATCATTATGAATTGTGAGGAACAAGAAAGTCAGTGTAATCTAATTCGTTTTTATAATAAAATGAAGCACCCAGAGGGCTTGAGTGATAGTGATAAATTTAGTAATTCTAGACATAGCCATTCACAATGGCCATATTTCTGCATCATATACTATACCCTCTGTAAAATGAGAAAAATTGTAATAACAGTTTACTTCAGAACTTTCCCAAGGGTCAGATTAGCTTCATGAAATACTGAGTGAAACACAGGTGTATTTGTATATAATGTGGATGTGGTCTTTTCTGAGATATCTCAACAAATGAATTTTGAATGATTAATCCTTAGATTCTTAATTTTGTTTTTTGTTGTTGTTATTGTCAAGACTTTTCCTTCAAATCATTAGCAATAAAAAAATGCTTCCTTAAAAAATACCTACCCCCATAGAAGGCATTTAGAGGAAAGGGTCATCAATGTTTCCTTGTGTTAATTTTGAGAATACCTTTCTCACAATCCAGTTACTGAACAGAGTTAAAAAGAAAGTCTGAGATGGCCACTATTTTTGTGTTCTCTTATCTTTTAATTATAGAAAATATTGTATACATACAAAGTAAACAGAAGAATATACCCTCCACCTACCAACACACAGTTTCAATAATTATAAACATTCTGCCATTCTTATATATCTATACCTTGACTGATTGCCCATTTCCTACTCAATATTAACAATAATAATGATAATGACAACCATATTATGGGTAAGAATAGTGATTACTACTATTATTATAGGTGTTCATTTGAGGTATAAGTTTCATACACTAAAAGTCATTGAAATTTCAGTCAAAAATTTTTGACAATTGTATACAGCTATGTAACCTGAACTCATCATGATACAGAACATTTCCATTTCCCCAGAAAATGTCCTTGTTTCTCTTCACAATTACCATTCCCTCACCCCCAAGGCCACTGTTCTAATTTTTCTCCTTAAAGTAGTTTTGTCTGTTATAGAAGTCCATACAAATATAATCATAGAATTTATTCTTTCAAAATATTTTACACCAATTTCTTTTCTTCAAAGGATGCCTAAGGCAATCATTCATGCTGTCCACATATCAGTATTTCATTTTACCGCTAAGTAGAATTCCAATTTATCCATTCTCTTAATGATAAATAACTTCCTAATTACTCCTTTAATTTCTTCTTTGACTTATGAGTTATTCTGAAATGTGTTTTTTTTAATTTCTAAATATTTGGGGCTTTTCTACTTTTTTAGATATTGATTGTTAATGATTTCTAATCTCTTTCATCATGGTCAAAGAACATACCCTATAATATTTCAATCTTTTGAAATTTGTGCATTGAGACACTTTTAAGGACCCAGCATATGGTCTATCTTGGTGAATGTTCCATGTTCACTTGAAAAGAATGTCTATTCTGCAATTGTTGGCAATATCGGTATATACAGGCCAACACGATTAATAGCGTTTATTAGGCCAACATGATTAATGGTGTCATTCACATCTTGTACATCACTATTGATTATTTTTGTCTACTTGTTCTGCTGAAAAGGTTGGTGTTGAGGTCTCCAACAATACTTGTGGGTTTGTCTATTTTTATTTTGTCCCCTCAGTTTTTCTTTCATGTATTTTGAAGCTCTGTTTCTAGGATCATATAAGCTCTGTTTCTAGGATCATATATATTTATAATTTTTATGTTTTCCTGATGCATTAATACTTTATCATTTTCAATGTCCCTCTCTTTGCATTTGGTAAACTTTTCTGTCTAGAAGTTGATTTTCCCCAACATATAATACAAGCCATTCCAGCTTTTTATTTATTTAATTTTTAATTTTTATTTTTTTAAAAGATTTTATTTATTTATTTGACAGAGAGAGAGACAGCCAGTGGGAGAGGGAACACAAACAGGGGGAGTGGGAGAGGAAGAAGCAGGGAGCCTGATGTGGGGCTCGATCCCAGGACCCTAGGATCATGCCCGAAGCCAAAGGCAGACACTTAATGACTGAAGCACCCCCCAGCTTTTTATTATTACAGTCTGCATGACATATCTGCTTTTTGAATTCTAACTTTCAGCCTGTTTATATTTTTGTAATTAATGTATGTCTCTTATAGACTATATAGTTGGGTCTTGCTTCATTAATTGATTTAAAAATCTCTGCCTTTTATTTGTAGTATTTAGTCATTAATATTTAATGTAATTATTAATAAGATTTCATCTACGTCTACTATTTTACCATGTTTTCATTTGGTCTTAATGGTACTTCTTGCTTCTTTGTTCCTCATTTTCTGGTTTCTTAGGGGATAATTCAATTTTTTTTTAGTATTTCACTTTGATTTCTCTATTAGCATTTCAGTGATTTGTGTTATTTTTAAAATGGTTACTCTAAAGTTTACAATATTCATCTTTAAATGGACACAATCTATTTAGTGTAAATTCTGTATCCTTTCACATAAAATAATCTTACTACAGTATAGCTATATTTTCATTTGTTCTTTGTGCTATTCTTGTTACATATGTTACAACTATTCACATTATAAATCCCTCAATATGTTACAATTATTGCTTTGTTTGTTAAGGAAATTAAGAAAATGAATTATATGTGTGTCTATGTGTTTACATATTTTTAAAGTTTTAAATGTTTGACTACATATTTACATTTCTGGTGATCTTCATTCCTTCCTATAGATCCAAGTTACTATCTGCTGTGTAATTTCCTCCAAGCCTGACAAGTATCTATTAACATTTCTTGTAGTATAGATCTGTTTCTGTTTGTTTTTTCAAGAGTACATACTCCTCCACTTTCTGTCTTATTTTGGCAACTCTCTCAGTGACTTCAGATAGGTGGGTGTTTTGAGGGAGTTAGGGGATGGAACAGACTTTATAGCTGTTAACTGGGGCTGGCTTAGTTGGACCAAGCCACTTTAGCATCAGCAGAAGCTGAAATTCATACTGTTTATATTTTAACACACTAAATAGCATTCCTACTTATTCACTAAAGAAACTCTTATTCGGACTTTAAAATGTGCCAGACATTAACAAGGGCAAAGCTTATTCATAGAATTCCAAGTAATTTGGTATGATTAGGAGACAGCATGGTGGGGAGAGTAGTCTATGGTGAAAATAGCCATGCAAATACACATGTATTTTACCTTGTAGTTATAAGGAGCTGTTGATGGGATTTAAACAAAAGAAAAACATAAGCAGACATGGGGTTTTTGAAAGACCAATGGCATGGATGAAGAAATTTATAAAGTAAAGCCTATGGGTAAAAAGATCAGTTGGGATACCATAGAATTCATATGGATTTAAAGTGGAGGAGAGGAAATCAGAGAGGCAGGAGGCAGAATTTGAGGACTGATTCAGATATTGAGAGAAAGCAAAAGTGATTTGATAGAAGGTATTGACCCCAAGTTTGGTCATTGAAAAAAAATTACCTTAAGTTCTGAATATCTGTTTCTTCTAAGCTTTACTGATACAGCTGTCTAAACATGCTAGTGCATTTCCCTGACATACTTAACAACAGTTCCTGTCACCTGCTGTGTGCAGAGGACACTACGCAAGAAGGGACTCAAACACCTCATAAGATCAGAAGCCCAGTGTCCCAGAAGTTAGGAATATTTTCCTGGAGTAATGGTTCTTAATCAGGGGGCACATAATCACCAAGGGAGTTTTAAAAAATACTTATATCTAGGTACCACCCTGAGAGGCTGAAGTAATTGTTCTGGGGTTTGGCTTGGGTATTGGAATTTTTTTTTTTAGCAGGCTCCTAGCGGAGGAGCCTGATGTGGGGCTCGATCCCATAACGCCGGGATCACGCCCTGAGCCGAAGGCAGACGCTTAACCGCTGTGCCACCCAGGCGCCCCTGGGTATTGGAATTTTTTAAACAATTGGTTTTCATACCTCACTGGCATTACAATCACCTGGAGGACTTGTAAAACAAAGATTGCTAGGCATCACTCCAACAGTTTCTGACTTAGTAGGCTTAGAGCAGGTCCTGAGAATTTGTATTTTTAACCAGTTCTCAGGTGCTGCTGATGCTGCTGGTCTGTGGATCCACATTTTGAGAACCACTGTCCTAGAGATATTTGAAAGTCCCCAAATGCAGTTAAAATTAAATAAAGCCATAGACGTCATAATGTTAGGATTAAAGATTGCTTTGATTAATACGAAAATAGTCAGAAAAAATTTCACTCCATTTGTAAAATTAAGTGATATAAGCCAAAATAAAAGGCCCAAAAATGATACAGAAGGATTGGCTAAATAATAAGAAATTCAAGAGCCCATAATCAAGGAAAACTTGAATGTTAGCTGTCCAGGTGTTTAAGAGAGAGTTGAGTAAACAATCTTTAAAAGAATGACACCAGGTGCTCATATCTTCTACAGAGACAAAATTTATTTTGAGATGCTGATAAATGATTTAGACCAATGTAAGAAATAATTCTTCTCAAGGACGTCAATTAAACAAAGCTTACCCAGGTTGCTTCTGGGGCAGGGTATTTATGTTTCTTAATTCTAGAATGACTTGAATACAGTTTTTTCCCAGAATGTGTGCTTGTGATATCTGCATTTTCTAGCTTCGCTTTTGCCCACTGCTTGCTCTTTTGTTCTATCTAAATGAATTTGGGGTTGGGTCCAAGATGGTGATGTTAAAACACCCTGAACTCATCTCCTTCACAGAACATACAAAATGATACCTATTTACAGAGCAATTCTTCTTAAAGAAGACCTGAGGGCCCACTGAAGAGTTTCTGCACAACAAAAGATAGAGAGAATGGCAAAAGAATGGCAAGAGAGACAGAGACTCTGTAACAAAGGGAACCCCCAAACCGAACACTGCAAACTGCAGTGGGGACAGCCAGTATTGAGCGAACCTAGTCCTCTGTTTCAGACACAGGAAAAAAGCCTCTATAAAAGAACAACTAGCATATAAATGAGCCAGCTCTACAACTCCACCAAATGGCAGGGAAGATGCTAGAACTCTCTCCACATGGGAGGCTCTAACAGAGGTGGTCTCAACTCCCCTTCCACCTTGAAAACACATGCCAATGCATTGTCTGGGTGCCCTATCCAGCTTGCTACCTCAGTGAGCCCTGGCCCCTAGCCCACACCAGCTTTAGCAGTTCCACCAAGGTGTCCAGGGGGCAGCATACATCCAAACACCCCTTGTTAGTGCTCACTACACTTCCAGCCTTCATGCCAAGGTGACACAAGTGCAAACCACACCAGAACACTCCAGACCCATGCTACTTTGACTTTAGAGGGCTTGCTAGGGCACTCTTAGCACAGAAGGCTCCAGAATTCGGACTTTAAACAAATCATCCTGGCTGTCAGCTTCAAATCTAGTACTCTGACAGGATATCCCCTGCACTAAGTGCCCTGGGACACCCTGGCTTGCACCCAATTCAGCTTTAGCTGTCCCACCAGGTCACCCTCAGTGTGAAGAGCCCTGGAAATCCCTAGCCTGCAACCACTTTAGCTTCAGTTGTCCTATCAGGGCACATTTTGTGCAGAGTCCAGAACTTACACAGGGCTACATCCATTTTAGCTTTAGTTGTCTTGCCAGTGTGCTCCTTATGCAAAGTACCCCAGGACACCCCAGTCTGTACCCTGCCTTAGCTCCAGCCACCCCATCAGGGTATCCTCTGTGCACAGAGCCCCAGGTTTGTCTGTCTTGCATCCCTTTAGTTTCAGTTATCCTGTCAAGGCACCCTCTGCAGAGAGCCCAGGGACCTTCTGGTTGGCATACCACCTCAACTCCAGACACCCCATCAGGTCACACCTTCCACTGATTGCCCCAGGACACCCCAGCTTGCACCTATTTCAGCTTCAGCTCTCCTGCCAGGGTGCATTCAGCATGCAGAAGCCCAGAAAACTCCTGCCTGCATCAGCTTCAGTTTTAGTTCTTCTGACAGGGCACCCACTGCACAGATAGCCACAGGATCCTCTGGCTTACACCCACTTCAGCTTCAGCTATCCCACAGGTGCCTTCTCTGAGTAAAGTGTCAGGACACCTCAGCCTGCACCCACTTTAGCTGTCCTGCCAGGGCACCCACTGCACATAGAGCCCAGGGACCACACTGGCCTATGCATATGAGAGCTTTAGTGGTCAAGGAGTTTATCATCACTAAACCAGCCTTACAAGAAATGTTAATGGGACTTCTTTAAGTGGAAAAGAATAGGTATAATTAGATGTATGAAAATTATGAATAAAAGATGGAAAATATGACAGCATATACATAAAATGTTGAGGAGGGAGTAAAAAGAAATGAAAAAAGTTTTTTTTTAAATGTGTTTGAACTTAAATGACCATCAACTTAATATAGACAGCTGTATTCTTAGGATGTTATATATGAACCTCATGATAACTACAAACCCAAAATCTCTTATAGATACACAAAAAAATAAAGGAAAGCCAAACATTAGACCAGAAACTCATCAATTGCAAAGAGAGCAAAAGACAAAAAAAAGAACATGGAAGAACTAGAAAGACAAGCAGAAATAATGAACAAAATGGCAAAAAGTATATCCCTACCAATAATTACTTTAAATGTAAATGGCCTAAATAATCCAAATAAAAGACATAGGGAATGGATTAAAAAAACAAGACACATCTACATGCCGCCTGCAGGAGACTCATCTCAGATATAAAGACAAATACAGACTGAAAGTGAAGGGATGGAAAAATATTAACCATGAAAATGGAAGCAAAAAAAGGAAAAAAAGCTGGGGTAGCAATACTTTTATCAGACAAAACAGACTTTCAAACAAAGACTGTAACAAGAGATGAAAAGGGGCATTACATAATCATAAAAGGATCAATCCAATAGAGGATATAACAATTGTAAATATTTATGCACCCATCATTGCAGCACCTGAATACATACAGCAAATATCAGTACACAAAACAAGAGAAACCAACGGCAATACAATAACAGTAGGGAAACTTGACACTCCACCTACGTCAGTGGCTAGATCACACAAGTATAAAATCATTAAGGAAACAATGTCTTTGAATGACACTTTAGACCAGATGGATAATAACGATATATACAGAACATTGCATCCCTAAATAACAAAATACACATTCTTTTAATGTGCACATGAAACATTCTGCAGAATAGATCTTATGTAATATCACAAAACAAGTCTCAATAAATCATTTTTATAAGATTTTGTTTATTTGTCAGAGAGAGAGAGGGAGAGTGTGTGAGCGCACAAGCAGAGGGAGCAGCAGGCAGAGGGAGAAACAGTCTTCCTGCTGAGCAAGGAGTCCAACGTGGACTCCATGACTGGAGCTGAAAGCAAACACTTAACCAACTGAGCCACCCAGGCATCCCAATGAGTCTCAATAAAAGACTGAAATCATATCATGCATCTTTTCTGGCTACAACAGTATTAAACTAGAAATTAATCAAGAAAAAAATAAACACAATCATGTGGAGACTAAACAACATGATACTAAACAACCAATGGGTCAATGAAGAAATAAAAGAAGAAATAAAAAAATACATGGAGGCAATGAAAATGAAAACACAGTGGTCCAAACTCTTTGGAAAACAGCAAAAGCAGTTCTAAGAAGTTCTAAGCATATAGCAATACATGCCTACCTCAAAAAATGAGAAAAAGCTTGAGGAAACAATCCAACTTCTCACCTAAAGAAATCAGAAAAACAACAAACAAAACCCAAGGTGAGTAGAAAGAAAGAAAGAATAAAAATCAGGGCAGAAATAAATGACAGAGACTAGAAAAAAACAGTAGAAAAAAAAAACGGTAGAGAAAAGTCAATGAAAACAAGCGCTGGTTCTTTGAAAACACGAAAAAATTGATAAACCCTTATCCACACTCACCAAGAAAGAGAGAAAGAACCCAAATAAAGAAAATCAGAAACAAAAGAGAAATAACAATAGACACCACAGAAATATAAAGGATTATAAGAGAATATTACAAAAATTATATGCTCACAAATTGGACAAAGTAGAAGAAATAGATAAATTCTTAGAAACACACAATCTTTCAAAACTGAAAAAGGAAGAAATAGAAAATCTGAACAGACTAATAACATAAATTGAATCAGTAATCCAAAAATAGAAGTCCAGAACCATATGACTTCACAGGTGAATTCTACCAGATATTTAAAGAAGACTTAATACCTGGTCTCCTAAAACTATTACAAAAAATAAATAAGAAAGAAAGGAAAGCTTCCAAGTTCATTATATGAGGCCAAAATTACTCGGATGCCAAAACAGACAAAGACACCACAAAAAAAAAAAAAAAAAAAAAAAAAAAAAAAAAAAAAAAAAAACAAAAAAAAAAAAAAAAACAAAAAACAAAAC
>NW_024425341.1:28057108-28132335 GCF_017311325.1 Ursus maritimus | reverse complement strand
AAAAACACACAAAAAAAAAAAAAAAAAAAAAAGGAAAGAAAAGAAAAAGAAAACCACAAGCAAATATCTCTGATGAACAGATGCAAAAATCCTCACAAAATATTAGCAAAGTGAATTCAACTATTCATTGAAAGGATCATTCGCCATGATCAAATGTCATTTATTCTGGATATGGGAGGATGGCTCACTATTTGCATATCAATCAACATGATACACACACGAAGGATAAAAATCATATCATCATCCCAATAGATGCAGAAAAAGCATTTGAAAAAAAATTAACATCTGTTCATGAAAAAAACTCTCAACAAAATGGGTTTAGAGGAAATGTATCTCACCACAGGAAAGGTCATATGAAAAATGCACAGCTACATCATACTCAATGGTGAAAAACTGAGAGCTTTTTCTTTAAGATGAAAGACAAGACAAGGATGTCCACTCTTGCCACTTTTATTCAACACAGTCCTGGAAGTCCTAGCCACAGCATTCAGACAAGACAAAGAAATTAGAGGCATCCATATTGGTAAAGAAGAAGCTAAACTGTCACTATTTGCAGATGAAATGATAGTATGTATGGAGAACCTTACAGTACAAAAAAAAAAAATATTAGAACTGATAAATGATTTCAGTAAACTGCAGGATACAAAATTAATAAACATACATTGGTAGTGTTTCTAGACACTAATAACAAAGAGGCAGAAAGAGAAATTAAGAAAACAATTCCATTTCCAATTACACAAAAAGAATAAAATATCTAAGAATAAACTTAACCAAGGAGGTAAAAGACCTGCACTCTGAAAACTGAAAAACACTGATGAAAGAAACTGAAGATGATGCAAACAAATGGAAAGATATACTATGCTCACGGGTTAGAAGAATTAATATTGTTAAAATGTTCATACTACCAAGAGCAGTCTACAGATTCAATGAAATCCTATCAAAATACCATTAGCATTTTTCACAGAACCAGAACAAATAATACTAAAATTTGTACGGAAGCACAAAAGGCCTCAAATAGCCAAAGCAGTCTTGAGAAAGAAAAACAAAGCTGGAGATAGCACATTCCAGATTTCGAGATATACTACAAAGCTGTAGTAATCAAAACAGTAGGTATGGACACAAAAACAGACACAGAGTTCAATAAAACAGAATAGAGAGCCCAGAAATAAACCCATGCTTATACGGTCAATTACTCTATGCCAAAGGAGGCAAAAATATACAATGGGGAAAAAACAGTCTCTTCAAAAAATTGTTCTAGGAAAAGTGGATGGCTACATGTAAAGGAATGAAACTGGACCACTTTCTAACACCATACACACAAAAAAATCTCAAAATGAATTAAAAACCTAAACGTGAGACCTGAAACCACGAAACTCCTAGAAGAGAACCTAGGCAATAATTTCTCTGACTTTAGTCATAGCAACATTTTTCTCGGTATGTCTCCTAAGGCAAGGGAAACAAAAGTAAAAATAGAGTATTGGGACTCCACCAAAATAAAAAGCCTTTGCAAGTGAAGGAAACCAACATCAAAACAAAAAGGCAATCTACTGAATGGCAGAAGATATTTGAAAATAACATATCTAATAGGGGTTAATATCCAAAATATATAAAGAACTTCTATAACTCAACATCATCACCATCAAAAACAACAACAACAACCAATCTGACTCAAAATGGGCAGAGGACCTGAATAGATATTTTTTCCAAAGAAGACATACAGATTAACAACAGACACATAAAAGCATAAAGAATACAGTCAAGGATACTGTAATAGCATTGTATGGTGACAGATAATTTGCTACACTTGTGGTGAGCACAGCATCATGTATAGAGAAGCTGAATCACTAGGTTGTACACCTGAAACTAATGTAACATTGTCTGTCAACTGTACTCAAACAAAAAACAAATTTAATTTTTTAATATTAAAAATAAACAAATTTAGGAGCTCATATTATATAGAGAAAAGGAGTGAGAAGGTATTAGCTAAAAAAATTAATTCAAAATTATAAAATTCATTCTACATTTTTCTGCCAATCAATAATTTTAAGGGAATTTTTAACAGCTTGACTTTTGTTTAAAGTAGTTTATAAACATTCAGAATTAGTAGTGCCTTCTTAGATATGACCATCATTTTTAAACATAAGTCTGTGAATTTCCTTCAAAATAAATATTATTTTGGTAAACAATAGGTGACAGATGAAAACATATGAGAAACTATAATTATTCATCTATGCTGTCAACTCCAAAGGCCCATGCAACAGAAATAGCAAGTGATAATATCTATAGCTTTTTTGTGGTGTTCTTTCAGAAAAGAGCCATTTCCTGTTATTTCTTTGGCAGCTTATCTGTATCTTAAAACATACTAAGAATGGGTGAAACCATTCTAATTTGAAACACGTATATATCTGTATGCATGCCATTTTGTTATAAGGAAATTGCTCTAAATACCTTATTGTTTTCTTTACAACTAAAACCTTAAAAATAAACTGCTTCAAAGAATGGATAGGTAAGTGTATCCTGACCTGAACTTAAGATTGTATTTCAACACAAATAACGACTTGATTGGCTACAAATAATGATCATTGATAAAGTAATTTGCTCAGTTCTATGTGACATTTATTCCATATACCCTTTATTCCCACCTGCTTAGTCATTCTTCATATTACTGCCCTGAGCTTATTTTCTTATCAACTGACTTTAATTTATCTTGTTTATAAAGTGACATAAATTCTGTCGGAAAAAAGTGAGGAAATAGATAATGGGTGGATAGGTGGATGTCTGCCCAAGTGAATGGTCATATGTACAGATATGGAAGAGACGGTGAGTCATACAGGAGAGGAAAGGGGAAAGGTAGGAAGCAAGGGAGTGGGGGAGATGTGCAGAAGGAAGGAGGGATGAAAGAGGAAGGACAGAGAGAAAGAAAAAATTTCTATCATTCACTTTGGGTAATAAAATCTTTGGACTGGATTCAAAAAATGCCATTAAAAGATTAACGAGTTTCATTTCTAATACCTTAGTTTATGGTTGCAACAAACAAATAGGCAGGAATCCAAAGTACAGCTATACGAGCTTATCCTCAATTTTCAACAGATCCAAAACCGAACTTCTTTTCCTTTCTTCCCTATTTTTTCATCTGGTTCTTTTGTCCTCACTGTACACCATATAATGAGATGGTTAGAATAATGAGAAATATTTTGAAGATGGTCATATGAATTTTGAAGAACAGTATAAACTCAAGCAAATTAATGTTTCTCATCTGGTTTCCTCACTGGATTGCTAGGATAAAATGAGATGATATTTGTAAAAACTTTACTTTCCTGCCCTTCACACAGTAGATGTTCAGCAAATAAAAGAACCTTTACTTACCCTTATAGTCATTGGCACGTTGTTCAGTTCAAACTTATATAATCTAGTTCCTTACCATCTGTCATCTACATTGTTGGAAGAATTTTTTTATCCAGTTTCTCTACCTTCAATCTCATTTTCTCCCTCTCAATACACCTTTATTCTAGCTGAATAATGATAAAAATTCATTTTCCCCAACACTCTTCTCATGGCGTCAAGCAACTCTGTTTAAAGCCTGTCAGTGGGTGGTCACTGCAACCAAGTTAATAACCAAATTCACATTTCATCTCAAGTGTGTTTTCAGTTTCAGCTAACTCTCATCTGGTCCCCCCCATTCTGCAATTCCATCTTACTTTCCTCCTATACACATCTCCATGTAGTGACCCCTGAACTCTCTCTTCTCCTTCCTATCCACAAAAGCATTTTCTGTACTCTCTATTTCTTTGTTTCCCCTTCTCTTCTCAGCCTACTGAAATATGACTTATGCTTCCAACACTACACCAAAATGTTTTAATGAGGTCACTAAGTGTTCCTCAGAGCTCATCTTATTTACTTTCTTGGCAGGATTTGACACTGTTAGTGGATACCTCTATTTCAATATACTCTCCTTTCTTGACTAGCCAATCCAGTCTCCTAGCTTCCTTTCTAATTTGTAGGCCACTCCTCAAACTTCTTATACCGGGTCCTATTCAGCATTTAATATCTTGCTGAAAAATACCATCATCAACCCAATGGTGAAAGCCAAAACCTGAGATTTAGCCCTAAAACTTTCCTTTTGTTTACCCACTGCTTAATAAAACAGACTCTTTAAAACTAATAAAACCCTTTTGAATTGATCCACCTATTTCTGCTTCTACTGCTAGTTAAACTTATGGTCCTCTCTTGACTGAACTATCATAATCATACCCTGTACCCTCTTATTTGCTCATAAACTGTCCCATTCCCTTTTCAGCACTGTAGTAAGCATATAACTTAGAGTTACATGAAGCCCAATATGGCATTTTGTGATCTGGCTGAAAAGTCATAAGCCATCAGCTGGAAAGTAATGAATCCATGCAGTTCAAGAAACTGTAGGTATAATACTCCTACTGATACAAGGTCTTTCAAAAGAACCACAATAGCCAAAAAGGTTCGCTTTTTATAATGTACAGCAGAGGGAATATAGTCAATAATATTGTAATGTCTTCGTATGGTGACAGATGGTAACTACACTTATTTTGGGGACCATTTCAGAATGCATAAAAATATTCAATCACTATGATGCACCCTTGAGCCAGAATATTGTATGTCAATTACACTTCAATAAAAAATTGCCATGTATATAGGTACCCCTAAAAAATGACAAAAAGATCCACGATAGCCAAAGAAAGTTAGCTCTTAACATTCTCCAAGCTCAGAGAACACTGAAAGTAGACCATCAGGACAGTAAGTTAAGAAATAATTTTCCTCCTTCTATCTCCTCATCCCTCTACTTTCTTCCTTCCCTTCCCTGTACTTCAAAGTATTAAAACCACAGCTAGCAAGAAGGATGCAGAGGAATAGCAAATGTAAAGCAACTATAACCACCTCCCTTCCTGCTACGGGCAGTAAGACTATAACAAAAAAAGTAGAGAGCGCTGAAATTTTTAATAAAGACAGGAATTCTCTGAATTGGAATAAAAATTACAGCATTTGGACTGTTTCTATTTCTCACCTACAGACTCATATTATGTAAGAAAACACACACACACACACACACACACATATATATATATATATATATGCCATTTTTTAAGTAGATTGATATATGTACCAGTATTCCTAGGAAAATCTGGGTTTATATCCATTGTTACAGTGCCATTGCTATTAGAACCAGTTTTACTCTCAAAAGAGTCTTATTTTGGGAATAATATATTATATGGCACACATAACTGAGATTAAAGATATCAAACTGAGGGTTTCAGAGGGGAGGGGGTAGGGGGATGGGGTAACTGGATGACGGGTATTAAGGAGGGTACGTTTTGCGTGGAGCACTGGGTGTTATACGCAAACAATGACTGATGGAGCACTGCATCAAAAACTAATGATGTACTGTATGGTGACTAACATAATAGAAAAATAAATAAAAAATAAAAAAATAAAGATACTGGAACGAAAACTGATACAAGTGTAAGAGAGATGGACAAACCCAAGGGACACAGGAGAACAGAAGAACACTATCAGTCGGCCTGACCTAATTGACATTTATAGAAAATTCCAACCCTGCCAACAGAAGAATATGCATTCTTTTCAAGTGCACATGGAACATTTGGCAAGGTAGATCATATTCGAAACAAGGAAACCAGGCTTAATAAATTCTAAGAGATTCAAGCTATATAAACTACGTCCTCTGATCACAATATAAATGAGGGATAACGGAAAAATCTCTGGGAGACCTGCAAGTATTTGGAACTTACCCGACACAATTATAAATAACCTATGAGTCAAAGAAAATTGAAAGGCAAACTAGAAAATGCTTTTCCTTGAATGAAAATAAAAGGACACGTATCAAAATTTGTGGTATGCTGCTACAGAAGCACTTAGAAGTTTATAACACTAGAACTATATCATAAAAGACAGAATGCCTCAAATCAATGATCTTGTTCATTTTAGGAACTTTTAAAAAATGCATTAATCCTAATCTAAACATAAGAAAATAATGAAGAGTAGAATCAATGAAATGGAAAACAAAAATTGAGAGAAATAACGAAATAAAAAATTGGTGCTCAGAGAAAATCAATGAAATTTATTAGCCTCTAGCCAGATTGATCAGGAAAGAGAAGGAGACAGAGGGAGAGGGAAGACATAAACCACTAATATCAGGAACAGGAGAAGTAATATCATGACAGACTCTACACAGACTCAAAAGAAAAAAGAAATGTGAAACATTTTATGCCAGTGAATGTGACAACTTAAGTAAAATGGAAGAAATCCTCAAAAGGTTAAACAACCAAAGCTCATCCAAGAATATGTCAATAATCTGAGTAGATGTATATCAATTGAAGAAATTGAATTCACAGTTAAAAATCTTACCACAAAGAACACTCAAGGTCCAGATAGCTTCAATTGTGAATTCTATCAAACATTTAAAAAAGAAATAATATCTTTGCTCATTTGTTTTGTTTCTTAAATTCCACATATATACTGTACACCTGAAACTAACATAACATTCTATATTAACTATACTAGCATTAAAATTTAAAATTTAATAGAAAATAAATAAATAAACCCCAACTCTATGCACACTCTTGGAATTATTGCAGCAAAAAAAAAAAAAGTTGGTTTAATATTTGAAAATCAATCAGTGTAACTCACCATATTAAGCAGCTAAAAACAAAAAAAAATTATGATCATCTCATGAAAGCTTTTGTCCTTTTGTCACATAAAATTCTTTATAAGAATGTACATATAAACTTTGTTTGTAATAGCCAAAAACTGGAACAATGTAAATACTCATCAAGAGATGAATAGATGGGGTGCCTAGGTGGCTCAGTCATTAAGCGTCTGCCTTCGGCTCAGGGCGTGATCCCGGGGTCCTGGGATCGAGCCCCACATCAGGCTCCCCTGCTGGGAGGCCTGCTTCTTCCTCTCCCACTCCCCCTGCTTGTGTTCCCACTCTCGCTGGCTGTCTCTCTCTGTCAAATAAATAAATAAAATCTTAAAAAAAAAAGAGATGAATAGATTAACAAATTATGGGGTATCCATACAATGGAATATGAATCAGCAATAAGAAGGAATGAACTTGTCATGTAGTTGATGACATGGATGAATTTAAAAATAATGATGCTGGATAACAGAGATACATACAAAAGAGTATATACTATATGGTTTCAGTTATACAAAATTATAGAAAATGTTAATTTATCTGTATGACAGGAAACAGTTCATTGGCTGCCTGGCCATGGGGGAGCAGAAGCGGGTGACTTGAGAAAACCTTTGAGAGTGATAGATATAGTCACAATCTTGATTGTGGTGATTATTTCATGGATGTGTACATATGTTAAAATTTATCAAATTGCATATTTTAGGTATGTGCAGTTTACTGTATGTCAGTTATATCTTTTAAAATCAGTTATAATAAAAATAATAAATTAATAAATAAGTTTTTGCCTCAAATTCCTTGCTCACTTTTAATTAAATTCAATAAGCTCTTGTGCTAGATGCTACAATAAAGACACTGATGAGTGAGATCCAGTCCCAGAAGCTGGTTAGTGTTAAACATGGGGGCTGAGGCAGTGGCAAATGTGATTTTTATCAGACTGTGATTTGGAGAAGTTTGGAAAGGAAGAATGGGAAGGAGGAAGAGAAGGAGAAGGAAAGAAGGAGAATGAGCAGGAGAAGAAGAAACATCTGTGCTTTGGTCAATCCAAGAAACAGGAGATTCCCTCACTGTTCAACCATAAACTAAGTATAAGATGCCAGGCACCATGCTCATCACTGAGAAAACACCTTTAGTAAGTAAGCATATGATGAGATAAAACATACATTTAGATCATGAAATACACAAAAACAATGAAGCATGAGGAAGGAAAGAATTCATTCTGATGGATTAAAAAGGAATGTTTGACCATGACCATGACAATAAGGAAATAAATAAAAATAAAAATATTTCAATGAACATCAAGACTGGAAAGAATTGCTCCTCCTATGGGAATAGTATGAAAATGTGCATCGTGAGACAGTTTATCTAGTGTGACTGAGGAACAAAAATCCCTCTAGTAGGGTTGGCAAATAGGACACATAATGGAAGAGTAACGGGGAATTAAGCTGGAAAGGTAGGGCTGCCATAATATTGTGAAAGAAACTGCATCCTATAGTAAGCACTTTGGCATCAATTCTGTAAGCAGATGGATATTTAAAAACAACAGTATGACTACCATTGCTGTAATCAGTTGAGATAACTCACAATCTCTTAATTATAATGATCATACCACTCGTGTTTGAAAATAATACAGTTTAAAAAAGTGATCAAGATTTTTCCCTCTAATAACATCATACTTAGTAACTGGCTTTCCAATATTCTTTTTTTTTAAGATTTTATTTTTAAGTAATCTCTACACCCAACATGGGGCTCAAACTCAAAACCCTGAGATCAAGAGTTGCATGCTCTACTGACTGAGCCAGCCAGGCGCCCCTCCAGTATTCTTTCTTAAGTATGAGGGTTGGATCTGCAGTCACAATTGGTGAGTGGTTGAATTTCAATAATCCTTGTAATAATCACAGGAAAGTGTCAGAAAAGTCAATTATGAAACATGTATATTACGGCAGACAAATTATGTATGTATAAATACATAGGGAGAAAGAAGAATCATCGATGATATCAACAATGGGGGCAAGTTCAAAATCGGGGGAAAATTTTAGGATGCATTAGGAAAGGATGAACAGATGGTGTGGGAAACAATAAAAGTTAACACATGAAAATAAAGGTAAAATGTCAAGATCTGTATACAAGATGTTCTAGAAAAATATAAAGGGAAAACAGCTTGTATAAATTATTTGAAGACATATGACCCATTATTTTGCAGAAATTACACACACAAACACACACATACACACAAACGCGAACTCAGACAGAAAAAACCCAAAGTGTGCCAAAGAACTTATAAATAAGCCACTATGGATATTTACAGGAAAATTCAATAACAGCAAAGACAAAGGGAACATTCTAAAATTTTCTAACAAGAAATGGCAGATCATCTAACAAGGAAAAGCATCACTGCAATATTCGAAAGGAGGAAGTAAGTAGGGGCAGTGCTTAATCTCCTGGTCTGGAAGCACCTGCTTTGAATCCAGGGTCTGTCAAACATGAGCACTAGCTCTAACATTAAACAGAATATTTAACTTCTCCGTAGCTCAGTTTCCTCATCTATACAATACAGATCAGAATAATTCCCATGTGATAAGATTGTTGGGAGTACTAAATACATTACAATATCTAAAACCCATAAAAATACAGCCAAACACATAATAGACATTATATGGCTATAAACTATTATTGTTTTTAGATTTCTTGGTAGCAGTATTTGATGGAGGAATGCAATGAAATAACATTTTTAAAATGCTCAAGAAAAGACAGTGCAAGAATTTTATATCCACTTGAACAATTATTTAATTATAAGGGTGAATAACAGAAAAAATATAATAAATATAAGGAAGGAATAAACATTAATATATCAACCTATTAATAGCATATAAATATTAATTCATAATTATTAGTCATTCTTTATCCAAAATTTATGCAGGGTATTAAATGTCAAGTATTATTTTAAGTTTTTACATATATTAACTAATTTAATAGTCACATAAACCCCATGTGGTGAAGAGAGGTTCACCAAAGGTCAGTCAGGGTAAGTCTGATAGGCAATCAAGAGTATCTCCATACTAAGGCTTCTTTGTAAGGTCTGTAAATGTGAGACAGATCTTAAATACAAACCATCTGTTCCTTGTTCCCTTTCTGAGGCTTTCCTCCATGAAAGCTTGTTTACAGACGTTATCTCTAAGAAATGGTCCTTGAGTGTGGTTTCAGTGGAGGCAGAAACCTTTCTTTCTAAGGAGTTTGAATTTTGGTTACCTGTCCTGTTGTGTACTCTTCCACAAGAAAAGCCAATCTGTGGTTGGCCAGTCATGGAGGAAACCAAATATTTCATAACAAAGGACTGGCACCAGCCAGTTGGCATTCAAATGCAAATGTGTGCAAAACACAGAGCTCTATTGTTTTTTTTGGACAAATCATGCACACATTTCTCTCAGTTTTTGAGTTACAGCAAAGAATGACTAAGGACAGAGAAAGCAATATTAAAGTTAGAGACCTTGACTTTTCATGATTAAGAAATAACAATCGTTGGTTACCTACCCAGCACCTTAAGCCTACAATCATGAAGGAAAATTGCTAGGAGGGAAAAGAAAAAAAGCATTTGGATTGAAGCATCTAAATCTAGTTCTGTAGGTCTCTGCTGGATGCTGGCCATGTCCTGTGGTCGCCATCTTGCCGTTTTGGCACAAAGCTCTGTTGTGGAAGTTCTCTCCACCCAAACACCAACTGCTTCTAAAGTATTCTTAAGAATCCTAATTTTAAAATTTTCTAAAGGAAAATCAATCCTGTTGTCAGTGGGTTAAACTTTCTTTCTTTCTTTTTTTTTTTTTTAACTATGGCACATGAATCTAAGTATTCACTTTCTCAAGTTTGACTGCTGTTCTAGTGGTCAAAAATTAGTGAAGAGTTCCCATCCATTGTGGGTCCTCAGCATTTTTTATGGTGTCTTTTCCAGCTGACAAAGTCTGAGTTTTTTAGGTCATATAGAGGCCACTTGGGAGAAGATGAAGGAAATGCAACTCATCCCTGTTAGTACTAAGACTGATCAGATTGCCTGAGTCTCTTGGAGTTTGTCACATCTGCCCAAAGCAAAGCAGAGCCCAGAACTGGGGTAGAAATGTGCACCCTGAAAGGAGACCTGTGATGTGTTCTTATGGTATGAGTCAGTGAGTGCTTATTTGAGTTTAAAAATACCACTCACCTTCTCGGTTTTTTTGTGAGGATTGAGAGTAATACAAACAATAAAATTTCTGAGGGAACATCAAGGCTTTGCAAAGTTCTCTAGTAACTACCCCAATACCCTGAGTGCCTCTGTTACTGGAGAAATAGGTTGGAATTCCCCAGATTGAAAACACAAGGTCAAGTAATTTTTTCCTATTATCAGAACTCTACCTCTCCACCAAACAAAAGTTTCATTCCACCTTGAAAATTACCAAATATTAACTAGGATATTCAAACTCCATCACAAGGTTTAATTGTATGAACCCATTTATAAGTATTCAAGGGTACCCCCAAATCTGTGTTCTTCTACATTCCATCTTTATAGTTTTACCAAGATTAATCTGCTGCAGACGAGACATGCAACCAGAGACATCCTCAGCAACCTTAATAAAATTTTCTCAGCAATGCTGATAAAAGTACAGCATCAATTTGTCTTCCTTCTGGAGTAATTTCTTGTTATATGTTCGCAAATTTCCAATTGAAGGCTTTGATGATGCCAATCAGACAAGTTGACAGAGATTATCCCCATGTGGTTTTTTTTGTCCCCCCCAAAAATCTTCATACTCTAAAACAGGTGTTATGTCACAAAAAATATTCCTCGGTAAGAATCTTTGGGAGTTTAAGGGAAAATGAAAAATTGAGTGCTTGACTATCCTTTGGGGCAGCTTCATTGATTTCATACTTCCTTTTTTCCCTTTAGTTTCACCCAGGAAGTGTTTAGAGGTCTAGCAACAGGACCATTTTCCAATCCAGTTTTTGCTTGCATATTAAATCCCCTATTTCTGACTTAAGACCATTCAGTGAAGAGCGAGCTGTGGTCATATCTGCTCCAAGAGCTACACCTAAATGTTTTCCAAAGGGGTTAAAGAGCCTATTCCCAAAGTCTCCAACATATTCATCTATTTGTTTGTTTATGGGAATAGTCTCCAAAATTTTTGTCTAATATTTATGGTTTTTCTAATTTCTTCTGATTTTATTATGGGATTCAGGGTCTTTTAAGCCACAATCAAAATATTCATAGTACCTTTTCCATTGAATTTTATCACATATGAGGTTCCTAATAACACATAAATCAACTGATACAGATCTGGGAATGCTGAATTAAATGTTCTTACAACCACTGCAAATTGCTCTGTAAATTTCCACCTATCCTGCACAAGCTTTGGAAAGCCTTTGAAAATCACTCTCAGCTCAAACCACAATCAGGGCTTAAGTTCCACCATAAGGGGCTTGTTCTGATCTGGTTAACTTTAAGAGACAATTCAGCTTTCAGAGTGGCTGGCTGGCCAGCAGGAGAGGAGAGTTGATCGTAGTGTTTGAGGCAGGGAATAATTGAGGGCCATAGGATAGAAGAAGAGTAAGAACAAAACTTTAAGGTTCAAGTTGTGATTTGAGCAGATCTAAAAAAGAGATAGTCTTTCACATTTTTCAGTTGTTTCCTTCACCAGAATATTTAGAGAGGCAACTGTGGAATCTGAATTCTCTTGCAAGCTTTCGCATACCAATAAAAAATACAGGTCATTGAACATTTGCAGTTTTACTCCCTTTCCATTCTAAACCACTTCTCAAATGAATAATTTTGTTCCAATGAAAGGTTTCCCAAATGGCTATTGATGTTAAGCTATTGTTGGTAAAATTATGCCATTTAGGAAGTGACTTACATGTATTAGCTATAGTGTAAATACATGCAGAACACCTTCAGAAGACACAGACTTGGGTTGAGGCTGAGATGAACGCATGACAGTCTGGCAATTGTCAGTCAAATCAGTGATCTGTTGACCTTATGTCCTGGGCACCCAAACTAATGGCTAGGCAGCTTCCAGTGGCCAACCTGACAGGTCTTGGAAGACTTAAATTCAGACATGAACTTCCGCCTAACCGTTAGCAACAGAAGAAAATGAAAAGAGTAGTGACAAAAAGCAATGTTGCCAGTAATGAGGCAGCTTTCTCCCAGGGATATACGTCTACAAATCTGATCAAATAATCAAAGAATTCCTGAAAGGCAATCTTCCAGGACAAAGTACACTTAGCCTTTGATAGATTGATGAAGAGAAGCAGGAACTGAGATCTAACACAAGACTTACCTCATCACTGCAGGCCTCAGTGGCTCCCATTTCTGAATTGAGGGACTTGGGCTTTGGCACAAAGGGGATTTTCAATAGGATCTTGGTGGGACTTCCATGTGGTTGAATTCCCCAAAACAGCACCGGATAACCCTTCAATAAACAAAAGTCACACTTAATAGAACTTACTGCAGTAAGAGAGAATACCACTGTGA
This sequence comes from Ursus maritimus, assembly GCF_017311325.1. Classification (NCBI taxonomy): domain Eukaryota; kingdom Metazoa; phylum Chordata; class Mammalia; order Carnivora; family Ursidae; genus Ursus; species Ursus maritimus. Next base: position 28,119,160 of record NW_024425341.1, on the reverse strand, counting down.
CAGTTTTAGCAATGTCTCAGAAGAGGTAAGTCAGAAGTAGAATTATTGTAGGACTTTGGGGTCTAGATTCAAGTAGGTTAAAGTGGGTCTTTCAAAGTGGGGAGTTGGGTAGGACTGGACAAAGTTGTGATGTCACAGTTTAGGACTGGTTGACACATGTAGGTGAGGGTCTTGAGTAAACTGTTACTGATAAGAAGGCTGTTTGCCAGAGTGCAGTTATTGTCTTGAATATATTGATTTGTGGGCATTTCCTGAAGCAAACAGTGGATTTAATTACTAGTTTGCAATCTTATCTTTCCTAGGCTAAAGTTTCCTAGAAGGAATAACTAAATCACTTTGATATAAGTGGTTTCCTTATGGTTTCCTACAAGTTATGTTCACAGACGGTCTCAAGTCTCAAAGACTCTGACTTTAATACTGATAAAAGCAGAATTTCAAATAAAAACATCAGATGTTACAAAAATGGGCATATACCAGCAAAGGAAAAATTTGATTGAAAAAAAAAAACATCATGGGGGTGCCTGGGTGGCTCAATAGGTTAAGCATCTGCCTTGGGCTCAGGTCATGATCCAGGAGTCCTGGGATCCTGCCAAGCCCCCACATCAGGCTCCCTGCTCAGTGGGGAGTCTGCTTCTCCCTCTTCCTCTCCCTCTGCCCCTCCCCCTGCTCCTTCTCTCTCATTCACTCTCTCTCTCAAATAAAAAAAAAAATCTTTAAAAAATAAAAATAAAAAAAATCATGAACATTTCATTTTAAAATTCGCTCGAGACTTATATATTACAATAAGCTCAAACTTAATATCCAAACGAAAAAGCACATACAGAATTGGTTCCAAAAATCAACTGTGTACAAAGTCACCAAGAAAGCCTCAACGCAGCTCTAAACTCAACATCATCTAGAGTACAACTAAGTATAATAAAATTAAAAACTATTAGAAAAAATTTCATACATTTTTTTCCAAGAACAAGAAAAAAGAAAATTGAATAATTTGTCAAAGAAAAAAAGTCCTAAGAAAATTAAGATAAATTTACAACTGCTCTCCAAAGAAAGCACAACAGCCAAAGTGGCAGATAAATTCTCCTTTTTTACAGTGAAGACACTCCAACAAGGAATGCAGGATGGTGTTCTGAGACTGCCATCTTTTTTTTCCTCTCAGGTACACTTTCTGCCAGCATTTCCTTTACTTAAAATAATAAGTGGTAAAACGATAACATTTTTGAGAGGAAAAAAAGCCTGTATGTGCTTACAGCTGTATTTCAAATAAAATAAATCAGTTAATGTTATACATTTTTGACACATCTTGGTTCTGTTGATTTGCAGTCTTCACTCCACACCAGGCCCTAGGACTGTTGCAAATGCCTGAGATTCTCAATGTGGTTGCTTATTAGGGTCCCAAGGACACATCTTACCCAAGGCCAATTAAGCCAGAATCTCTGATGGTGCACTCAAGCATGTGTTTTTGAAATCTCCTTTTGGTATTCTAAGTGCAAAGTTGAGAATCGCTATAATAGGGAATGGTTTAAAAGAAGCTCCGGCTTCTCTTTCAATCCTACTAGTCTGGCCTTAGCTCTTCCTTAGCTCTTCCCTTTTCACAGCTTTATCAGTATCTGAAGACAAATATGGCAAACTGATGAAATACGAGTAGAAGGACAGCAAGAAGCATAACAGACCCAGAGAGCCAGCATCCCAAAAACATCTCAACATGCTATGATCTTGGGCTGACTCACTGAGTGAACAGAACATAATAAAGATAAATAACAGAGCTCAAATCTTGGGCACAGTAAACCAACTTCACAAATGCAGGGTAACGTACATGTGGCTGAACAGCAGTACACATGAAAAATTCTTGAGGAATTTAGTTGAGTTTAAGTGTAGTGTGAGTCAATACTCATTTGGTTGCCAGGAAATAAACTCCATTCAAGGCTGTATCAACAAATGCACAATGGCTGGACAAGGAAGACCCTTTCTACATGCTTGTAGAACACTTTCAGGACTGAGCCTTGTTCTGAGCAGTATACTATATGAAGAACATGGAAAATTAGATTAAGATTGATGAGGGAACTTGGAGCTGTCATTTTCATAAAAGGATATTTAGCTGGGAGAAAAGCTAGCATAGGGAGAACATGACAGATGTTTTCAAAATATTTGAAGAACTCACATGTGGAAGTTAGATTAGATTTATTGTGTAAAGTCCAGAAGTCAAAAGCAATGGATACGTGGAAGGAAATGCTTTTCTGCAATGTTAATTTTCAAAAAGCACAGAGGACTCCCTGTCCTCTTTGAGCCTTCAAGTACAAAATGGGTGGGGGGACTTTCAGAACTTGAAGAGAGTTGAATCAGGTAACAACATCTCCATCTAAGATTTCATGATCAGTGTATTTAAAAGTAGCTCAGGCTTTCTAGGTTCTGTATACCGTTGAAACCCTGTAAGCTAGGTCATAGGCAACTCATGCAGTGAGCCCCAAGGAGGGAGACAGCCAGGGCAATCGCGCCACAACGTGATTTTCCAAAGGGGAAATGCAGTGACTTTTCTGCAGATGTCACTTTCTACAATCTGAACAACACACGTGTCTCTTTATCACTCCCTTTCTCATTGAAACCCAACTTTCCCACAGAAACTGACCCTGCGTGTCTTTCCTCTCCGTGAAGATTCTGGCTCTTCATCCCCACCCTCCAGAAGTTCGGGATTCCAAGGGGATCATTAGTATTCATCCCAATAGCCCGCACTGCACTTGAGCTCTCCCGTAGTTCTTCCTGCACATTAAGTTACCCAGATGCAGGGAAAGAGGGGCCCGCGGCGGGCTCCAAGGTCCCGGCGGGGTCTCCGCCATTGTGATGACTTTCCCTCGGACCTTCTGGAACTTCGGGACAGTTTGCAAACCTCGAACGGGGCGCAGAGGGCGAGGCGTGCTGCCGAGGACAAAGGGTCGGCTGGCCTTCCCCAGTACGCCGACTTAGTCGCGCTCCCCTCAGCCCCGCGCGGCCCGCCTGCCCCAGCTGAACTTGCCCCTCAGGCCGCGCTCCCGGGAGGGGGAGGGAAGAGGGGTGGGGACGCGGGGCGCCTGGGCGGAGGCGAGGGCAGCAGGGAGCGCGAGGAGCGCTTCCGAGGGAAAGTGAGGGGAGGGCGGCCGGGCTCGGCACGCTCCCTCCCTCGGCCGCTTTCTCTCACATAAGCGCAGGCAGAGGGCGCGTCAGCCATGCCCTGCCTCTGCGCCCGCCGCCGCCGCCGCTCGCCCCGCGCTCCGGAGCCGCCCGCGCCGCCGAGCTCCCCGGCCTGGCCGCGCGGCGCCCCGCCGCCCTCCTCCCGGCCACCGCTCGCTGCACCGGAGAAGGGGAGGGGAGGGAGGAGGGGGCCGCGGGCTCAGAGGGGTCGGAGGGGCCGAGCAGCGCCGAGGGGTCGGCTTTGCCCCCCTCTTGCCAGAAAGCGAAAACAGAAAGGCGAACCGAGGAGCCGTCCCCCCTCGCCCTCGCCCTCGCCTCACCTCGCCGGCCCCGAATGCGGGGAGCTCGGACGTCCGGTTTCCTGTGAGGCTTTTACCTGACCCCGCGCCCCTCCCCGGCACTGGCCAGGACAGAGACGCTCAGCGTTGGGAGCGTCGAGCCGCGGACCGCTGCCGCCGCCTCCGGCCGCCCTCGGGGGTCGCCGGCGGCTCTCTGCGGAGGGAGCGCAGCGTCGCGGGGGCGCCACGCGCCCACCCCGCCCCCACCGCGGACCGGCCGCCGCGCTCCCGGTCCTTCCACCATGCACTTGCTGGGCTTCTTCTCTCTGGCGTGTTCCCTGCTCGCCGCTGCGCTGCTCCCGGGTACGCGCGACGCGCCCGCTGCCGCCGCCGCCGCCTTCGAATCGGGACTCGGCTTCTCTGACGCGGAGCCCGACGCGGACGAGGCCCAGGTAGGTGCGCGGCCGCGCGCTCCGGGGTTGGACTGGGGGCGACTGCGGGGGCGCTGCGGTGTTCGGGATCCTGTGGACCCAGGTGCCGCGCAAAGTGTGTGTTGCTGTTTCACCTTCTGGACGTTGCATCCAAAGTTAACCGAGCTAGCCGCACGCTTCCTGGGAGAAAAGTTTTCTTCTTGTTTTTTGCATAAAGTTGTTACTGAGTAGGAAGCAAGTCAGGAGAAAGTAAGATAGAAGCAGCCACAGAGGTGGCTGGTGATAGAGATCACAACCTGCTTGAGAGCAGTCCCCGCGGGTGCGCCCAGCGGGCTTGAACCCTCGCGGGGCGCGCGACTCCGGAGAGCCCTGGTTCTTCCCGGTCGGGAGTGCTCTTTTCTTTCCTTTAGCAGATCAGTGGGAGTCCACACTGCTTTAGGGGCTAGGACGACCAGTCAACCGAGGTTTGTTTTCCCGGAGCGTTCCTCTTACTCGGAGCACTAGGCGATTTTAGGAAAAGTGTAAAAGGAATTTAGTCACCGGCTTGAGGGCTTAAGACTTGAGATTCACTTGGAGAAGTTGGCCAAAGTAGGGCTGCAGCAGGATCTCATGCAGATCTCAATCAGGCATGACTTTTCAACTTTATAAACTCTGCAGTTCTGAAATCTGGTAAAATACTGAAAAGTAAGGTGGATTGTTTTGTTTTGTTTATTAAATAACATATGTTTATGGAAAATGTTGCCAAGGTATTTTTGAGATATGTTCTGATTTTCAAAAAGGAGTTACTGTATTTGTGCCTGCTTCTGACTTGCTCTTCCAAAATGTGTACCTAAAACGTTCAGAACTGACATAAGGATGGAAAGTACGCTTAATAGAGTTTGGGAACTCCTGAAGAAGTTTTATATTCGACATACTATGGGACACCTCCTTTCAAAGACTTGCAGTACCCCTGACTGGGTACAGAATGCAATGCTTTATTTCAACCCGTGTCCAGTGTGTGTGACTGTCAACTGGGAGGTGACTTGATTAACATACGTCGAATGTGTAGAAATTGAATTGCCTGCACAGTTATATTTTGAAATACGTTTTACGACTGAGAAGACTAATTTTATAAAAACCAAGCTACCTCTAAATTTTAAATTTGGGGGACAAATCATATATATATATATATATATATATATACATATACATATACATACGTATGCACATATATATATATATATACAATATATATTTGTAACTGTGTAGGGGTCGAGGGAAAAAAAACCTTGTGAGAAAAAAAAAGTGTTAAATTGCAGAACAGAGTGCATTATGTGATTTGTAAAATTATTTTCAAAACAAATACTTAATATTGGTAGAACTATTATCATGAGAATGTCTTCCTGTGCTTAAATGCCACAAAAATGTAGCATTAGACCCACTAACACTTCTGGTAATTTGAATGCCTTGGATTTCATGATATCTATTCACTTCCTGTCTCTGTGAAGTCAAATTATTAAAAGTATGACTTAGTAAGGCAACACCCAGAGAGATGGCTGGTGAAAGAGATCACGTAACCTGTTTGAGAGCAGGTTATTGCCTGAGGTAACTTACTGGAGTTTACAGTAGGAAAGTGTGAAGAAGGAAGTAGAATGAGAAGTCTTTCCTGATAAGCCAAAAGCCTGTATGAGAGTCACTCACTGCTGGGTCAGCTTTGAGTGAATGTGCTCATGTGTGTTATGGATGGATGTGCAGTTGGAGGTTCAATTTATTTTTCATCTTCAAAATCATCTTCATTGGTGATGTAATCAAATCTTTATTTTGCTGTGAAAGTCTTTATATATTTTTATTTGCTTTTCGTATTTAGCCATCTTTTATATCCGGTATGGTGAATATGAGTTCATATTCTGTAGGTAATAGGGACTCTTTTTCACTTGATGAAACATCACTTCAGGTCTCTGAGTTCCACAGCCCATAGACAGTATATTATTTCTGCACGAAAGTGTTCCTCTTTGGTTGACTGGAGGCTTGACAGGCAAGTGTCATTAATGCCTTTGGTGAAATTGCTATGTCCTTGCCATTAGATTTCCAAGAGACATGGTCCAAAGACTCCATGTCTCTCCCTAGTGGCCTAAACAAGTGACTCATGAGGAGGTAAAACTTGGAGAGGAGCTGATTGTTAATTTCCTGTGAGCTACAGAAACCCCAAGAAGAGATTTCAGAAGGTAAATAAAAGACACTAAATATACAAAATCTTCGGCAAATGCAGAGTTTCGGTAATTTACACTTAGAAAGTATTTTTATAATGTTTAAAAAATACAAAACAGCTCACAAACTATAAACTGAGCTTAGCCATACAGTCCTTCACCACACCCCCAAAGCCATACAAAAAATGGGAGGTAAAATCACTAATACAAACAAGATTTCCTTGTTCCTTGACTTACGTTTGCACTTATTAGGTTCCTCTTTCTAATTATTCATGGTTATATGACTTACTAAAAGATCCCAAAATGTTTCCTATTAGTGCAAACAATCGAACATCAGAAAAGTAAGGAAAGCATAGTACAGGCTATTATATAATTAAAATTAAGTAGGCATGATGGGAAAAAGAGGAAATATTTAAAATTATCATCCAACTAAAAAACCTGCAAAACCTAGAAAGAGCACTAGATTGCTAATGCAATCATTTGCCAACATGAGATTGCATAGAGTTCACTCTGATTGGTTGGAATTGAGGCGTTCTGATTTTTAAAAGAAAAAAGTTATTATAAAAAAAATAAAAGGGAGAATTACGTGTACTATACTTTTATTCCAAAAAGTGGGCTAGCAGGGAATAGAAGTACTTAAATTCTTATATATTTTAGAGCAGTGAATTCAGGGAGAGCATGTCTTACACATTGCACATGCCTGTGTTAAAGTTCAAAGTCAACAAAAGAAAGCTTAAAGATTTATAATCTCGTATCAATTAAGGGAATAATTTAAAAGATCAAATATTATTGAATGAGCAAATACAACTTATTTTCTGTTTTACATAAATAACTTTAAATATCCCTACTTTACAGTTTAAATGCAAAAAAGATTAGTTTAATCTTAACACTAATTGCTTTAATGAGAATAGCTATTTTAAATTAATATAGTAAAAGTACATATGGTTTATGGTTACCATCACAAAAAACTTCCTAATAATGGCAACTAGTTTGCAACATGCCAGATTTTCTTTCTCCACTGTTTATAATTCTGCATACTTTGGTACTTGTTTTATTTGTACTTACTGTTTCAGATTAATCAGTGATAATGTTTTTCAAAATACCATATGTGTGTTAACTGCATTAGAATTCCCTAGAGGTCTTTAATTTTATTACCCTTACCTGAGACCAACCAAATCTCTGGGTTTGGGTCTAGGAATATACATTTTAGCTAACATCCTAAGTCATTCTCATGCACAATGACAGTTTTAGAGTCACCGATCGGTGTGTTAACAATGACTAATTTCATTGGTTTTGGCATCTTCATTATGTAACTGTTGAGTTTGCAGGGTAATCTGTTAGGCATGGGGCATCTTAAAAGACATAGCCATTTTTCCTGTCTTCAAGGAGCTTACAACTCAGATAGAAAAAAATAAAGGCTTAAACACAAAAATGCTGTGAGGTATTAGGGGAATGGTAGCAAAGCATTGTCTGTGTCCTGAAGTTTGTGCAAGAGAGTGAGCCGTGTGGCCTCGTTGGTCTGAGTGCCTTGGCATGAGGCTGAACTTGGGCTGTAACTTGGGTGAGAATTTCCAGCAGATGACTAGACTATATCAAGCACAGGAATCCCTTTTGTGTTGTGGATGGGGTGAGAAGATAAGAAGACCAGGTGTTATATAGAGTAACAGTGAAGAATCTTAACTATGAATAAGTTGTTGGAGATGGACAGGGTTGCACTGCAACCACTTTAAGGTGGGTTATGGAGGGTGATTCCTGCTCTGAGCACCTGGAAGACACAGGTCATAAGAAAAGTATTGAAATCATTTCTGGGATTGATTAGACGTTGTAAACACTTGCTGGGGGCATGGTCTAGTGATGAAGCAACAACAATATGGTCTAGTGATGAAGCAACAACAATATTCTAGAAGGGAGGTGATGAATAGAGCAGAGTTGACGCAATGGGAACAGAAGCCAAAGCTGTCACAGAGGAAGAACCCATAGATTTGTTGACTAATTCATCAGAAAGATTAGGGAGTGGAAGAAATGAACCTTGGCATCAATACTGTAATCATAGGATAATGTTGGTCCTACTTGAAGGATTAGGGCATTGCAGAGAAGAGCAGAGACTGTTTTTTATGGATCATTGATGGATAATGACAATGTTATTCCATAAATCACTTAAGATTTTACTAGTCTAAAAACTCTTTGGAGAAGCAAAGTAAGCTTTACAAATTTACATCCCATTAGAGAAAAATAATTGCCTAGGACCAACAGGACTTAAACTGTTGTAATATCCTTAAAGTATTTGAGCATTTGACAAGTACTATTACAATCCTGAAAGAAAAATTAATAGTTGCATATCCTGCTGCTCTGCATTGAAAATGGAGGGGTAAATTTTATTCCACTAAATTGGGTCATAAATGCAACTATAATATGTAGTCATTGACTTGCAGCCTTCTCTGTGCTTCATGTCGCAGTACCCATGACATTTCTCTCATGTACTGTAAATGTCCATACTTTTTAGCCGCAATCTTTAGAAAGGAGGTGCAATAGTAGGGAAATATGAAATGTCTGTGAACGTGGAAACCTATGAACTCTCTCGTCTTCACCTCACTCTGCATCAATTTATGTTGGAGGCCCAGAGTTTCACTCCCTAAGAGCCCCTTTCTGAGGAGGACAAAGGATTATATAATGGAAGAATTGGATGCTTGTCCCCTTTTCCCAAGTATCTACTCTTTAATGGCAAGTCTACAGTTTTTATGATTATGAATTGCCTTAGAGTGTATGATTAAGTGTTTTGTAAGCCTCCTCCCTTATAAGAGATTTCTGACCCAACTCTGAATGATGCTGGGGATCTATGGTTTGGGACATAAAAAGCTCAATTCCTCCTTCATTTTGGTTTCTACTTCTTTGTATTCTTTCTTCTGAATTGTGGACACCTGATTGGCAGTCATTCATTCAAGAATCAATTATCGTCAGGGCGCCTGGGTGGCTCAGTCAGTTAAGTGTCTGCCTTTGGCTCAGATCATGATCTTGGGGTCCTGGGATCAAGCCCCTGCATCGGGCTCCCTGCTCAGTGGGGAGTCTGCTGCTTCTTCTGCCTCCACCGGCTTGTGCTCATGCTCACTTGTTCTCTCACTCTCTCTCAAATAAATGAATAAAATCTTCAAAAAAAAGAAAAAGAATCAATTATCATTAAAATTGCTTTGTAGGAAGCAGTTCCTGGTATCAGGGCACAGCTTTAGAGCCATTGGGTCTCTATTCCTGTCTGTCTAAGTTAATCTGATAAGGTGGAGGGTGGTGGATTGGTGAGATTCCTTTCTGGCCTTCCCGTTCTGGGGCTCTTGAGATGGAGGTCTTGACCTCCTTATCAACATGGGACCAACCAGGAGTTCTGTCTTATAGCTCTTTCTAGGATGTTTTGGGACTTAGAGGCTGGTGGGAGAAGAAGGTAGGTTGCCTGTGCCCCTGGTACTGGTGTCTTTGGCAGCTATAGGGGTCTTTACAAGTTCAGATCACTCCCTGGGGACCATCTATACCTCTGGATATGGAGTAGGTGTTCGCATAATAATTCGGTCTCCCCTGCAACATCCTGAGCACTGTGCTGAGAGCCTTATATGTTTGTTTTTCCTGACATCTTTCTGAGATGGATGTTACTGTATTTCATTAAAGATAATAAACCCAAGACTCAAATGACTTTGCCAGGAGCAAGGATAGAGCTTTTTTCTTTCATTTCTCTTTTTTAAAAAGCTTTTGCAGCACATAGTTTAGAAAAGTGTGATAATGGGTTTGGGCCTTCTGGATTTTGAAAGACCCAAGACCATATATAGTCTTTTCTTCCTGCAAGTTGTAGCTGTGGGCAAAAAGGCAGAGAGAAGAGGTGCTCTGCACGTAGGGCCTATCCAGTTACATTTATTTAAGTCCCAGTTCCCTACAATTGGACGACTCTGAAATAAACTTGTACTTTCTTCCCGGCCTTACCATATGGTGCCCCTCTGATGAAAGGGTGATCGCAAATGGCCTAATCCATAGTAGCATTGCAAGAATGACTGCATAACGAGAACTCGAACCAGAATTCCTGACAATCACACAGTTTTTCTAAGCAGCACTAATGTGACTTCAGTGAAAGATTATGGCCTTACCTATGCTCAGGACCTTTCGTGAATATTTGGATTTGGAAAGAGCAAACTGTGGTTGGTAGAAGCATTACAGATCCTCTGACTCCCAGTCATACGTAGCTTCATCTGGTGCCAGTTACCTTCTTTCTGGTAGATGTGGGTTCTGTCGATGCTACCTGGCCCCACAGTTGTCACAGAAGACACGTTTGTGAGCTCAGATCTGTATAAATCATGAATTCAGGTCTCCTTGATTTTTCACATTAGAAAAAACAGATGTAGCAGAGAACTTTAAACAATAAACAAGGGATGATAGTTCATTTAACTTACAACATAATTCTAAAATTTACAGTAAATATTATAGATTTGTCTGTGTATTTGTTTCTTCTGAAATTTCCTCCTGTAAATTATTCAGGTGGTTCCTATGGCTAGTGGATTTACTCTTTTTCAGAGTTTGTAGTTTAACTGTAGGAGAAGGAAGACATTGTCTTATTACCGGGCATCTATCATAGAGTCAATCACATGGGTGCCTTGAAACACCTTCCACTGGTACCTTCTTACTGTTTCCTGGTCCTGACTGTGAGCTAGTGGCTTTCAGGTGTGAGGAGGGAGTGGTGCAGTTCTGAAATCCAAAAGCTCATTTTCATAAATTACTTGGTCCTCTAATCGTGATCTTATCTAATGAAAGGCTATTTATAGTATTTATCCTCTAAATTTGAATACTTCGAAGTTTCATTAAAGAAATAGTAATTTACATATGAGATCAGCCCTGCTAGGGGTTGGTTATACGTTGGCTACATATAAAATGCATATATATGCACTGGGTTTCCTGAAGAATTCTGGGAGCTGAAGTTAACACAGTCCCCAGGGCAAGGGTACAGGATTGGATTATAGAGCGGTTCNTTTCCAAAGGCATCCCCCAGTCCCCTGATCACTTCAGTGACCGCCTGGAGGGGAAACTGAGGGAATCGGGAAGGAGACCATGGGGATGCTGTTAACTCTGCTTGCCTGTTAGTATCAGATTTATGGATTTCTTACTCCAAATTCTTCCATTTTAATCTACTTAAGGAGCATTTCAATGAGTTGTCAACAGCAGCTTCAACTGCAAGCAGGAAATGACAATGTGGTGAGTGATGCACACTGTACAGTGAGTGATTCCTGTCTGTAACAAGCATGTGATCCTTTGTGAAGAACAAGAAGCTTACTCATTTAAAATACCAAAAATGGGTTACACCGTAAATGCAGACACTGTCAGAGCTATAGTAAGCAAGTCTCCTGATTTACGAGAAGTTGTTGGGTAAGCCCCTGGCGGCTGCATGGACAAGCATGGGAAGGCTGGACTGGTGTTTGGTCAGCTGCACAAAACAAGTCGATGCTGATTACAGAAACAAAGGAGGGGGACTATTTTGGGTATTGAAGTGTGAAAGCAAAGCACAGAAGCAGTAAGGTTAGTGCGGTCAAGAGGGGGTTTGGGGAGCTGAGCAGGGAGTAGACCGCTTTGGCTGAAGAGTCCAGAGCTATAAGGGAAACAGAGGGGAATCTTGTAGAAGGTGTAAGAAACCAAGGTGTAAGAAACCAACCAAACTTTGGATCTTGGTGGAAAGCAACAGGAGCCACTGAAGATTCTTGAGTGATAGGCTGAAATTGGTGTCTTAAGGAGCTTAATTTGGCATCATTGTGCAGAAATATCTAAAAAAGAGAACTAGAAGCTGGCCACAAGCTTCCCTGAAGCCATTTTCAACTGCAGCCTTCCTTGAGGTGTCTGTTAGTGACTGCTCTTCTCATTCCATGGGCCACCCATATACGGTGTCTGAAGTCCACTGTATGCTCCTGATTATTTCTGATGGATGGTGATGACCACTGTGGACTTATGTAAGCACCCATCACTGCACTATCTGGAAACATTTATAAAATACATTAATAACAGACATTTTTTCTATTATGGCTCACATTCCAAACAGAGCAAGCAGTGTAGATAGACAGTGGTCATGCTTAGATACACACACATACTCTCTCTCACACACACACACACGTACACCACCCCCCTACCCCTTCTCTCCCCCCACCTTAATCACTCTTCAAACTGCCAGCCATGGCTTATGTATTCGTTCTTGTCTAGCTAAATATTTTTGAACAATCCATTGAAAGAGAATATAAAAAAAATCAGAGTAATATGATAGTATATTCTCTATAGCTTATACACTGATTTGTAGTTCAACTAGCAATTAAAGAGCAAGAAAGCAAGAGCAAGAGAGAGCCTAATAACCCTAAAGTGTCCTAGCAATTCCTCCTTTTTTTTTTTTTTAAGAAGCCTCCATGCCCAATGTGGGGCTTGAACTCAACACCCTGAGATCAAGAGTCACATGCTTCACCAACTGAGCCAGCCAGGCGCCCCCAGCAAGTCCTTCTTTTTAAAATCTTCTTACAAATATTCCTGCCGACAGCAAGACTAGAGGAGGGGGACAGAAATGAGCTATCAAATTCTGTAAATTTGTGTTAGATAGATAGGTTTCATCATCAGAAAAACATCTCAGACATAAATAAGTACTGCATGCAGTCCTAGGCATTTGAAGTAACTGCGATAGTCTTCAGAGTGATTCCCCAGCACCTTCCACCTAATTTATTACATTGATATTATAAGCTTACTGACAATTTTCCTGATTTCTTAAATATGGAAAGGAGAGGTAATATTGATATTTGATTTTGAGATAATTGGGGAATATAGATTGGCTTAGAATACATTTCCACCTGTCCCGTGTGCCTGGTTTTGTGTGTTTCCTTGAGTGTGATAGCTCTGGCCACAGACGACCAAGTCAAAGAACAGGGGACGATGGTCATCCCCTGTAGTGCCCTGCACTTAAGTCATTGGGTGAAAAGGATTTTGGTACACAAAGGAGTTTTATAATGCCATATAATTTCATATGAACTAATTCTGAATCCTTCAAATCTTACATACTTTATTTTTTAAAAGATTTTATTTATTTATTTGAGAGAGCGAGAGAGCGAGCATGAGCCTGGGGAGGGGCAGAGGGAGAGGGAGAAGCAGAGCCCCCACCGAGCAGGTAGCCCACTGCCCCCAGTGCAAGTCTCCATCCTAGGACCCCGGGATCATGACTTGAGCCGAAGGCAGACGCTTGATGGACTGAGCCACCCAGGCACCCCAAAGCTTAAATACTTTAACGTTTAAATCTCTATTAAAGAAGCAGACTGATGTTGCTACTTCAGTATGTAAACCTCTCCCGTCTTTATATTATTAATTGGCATAAGAGAAATAAAAATACACATTTTAAATTTACAGGGAAACCATTCCAGAACACCTAAAATATTAAATATATCATTTCAACAAATAAAATATAAAGAAAATATAATGGTAGAATGTTATATGCAAGAAGTAAACTAGTGTAAATTTGTTTAGAAAAATGTGATTGCTCTGTTTCTTTGGGGCACTCTTCCAGAGTGGGAACCAGCTAAATCTGTCCTGTCTGTGTGTCATTGAGATGAATCATGGAATAGGTACTTTACTTCTAGGGTAAGTCTGATTTACTTAAGTGCCCTGATTTGCTCATAGTACTTGATTTTATTTGATGGTTCTATTTACTGGTTTGCCAGACAGTCAGTAAACACTGTGAATTTCTTGGTGCAGAAACTTGATGGTGTTGAGGGTGGGCAGAGGTGTGCAAGCAGACAAGGAAGAGGAAATTCAAAATGAGTGGTATGTACAGTTCCTGGCTCTTCAAGAGCTAACAATATATTACTGCTTCAATAACATCTTGAAAGTTCACTTCCTTAGGATTCAAATACAGATGTTAGTTGAAGTCTTTTAGGAACTTTTGATCACAAACCATATTTCTAAACTGAGAATGTGTTCCTGACTCAATCTGGACCAAAAGATTAGACAGACACTAGATTTTCAGCCCATTTGTAAATGAATAAAGAATTAGATAATACATCATCTATACAAATCCATACATATCCCATGTAGATTATCTATACAATTCTATATGCAGATACTGCTATCATCTTTTTCTAAAGTGATTTTCCATATCTTTATTTGAGGACTAGAACTCTATGTCATGATATAAAATGCAGCTTTATATTTAAGTTTCATTATATTTTCAAATTTAAATTTTAATGTAATTTTCTTCACAGTCATTTTTATTCTTATACTATATATCTTTTCTGTTAAAAGTGCTGTGCTTGTATTTTTGGTCAGAAACAAGATTAAAATAACATTGTATACTTAATATTCCTTTGTATGCGGAGGAAACGTTCGTGAAATTAATAATACTTTTGCTTCCAACTTGAAGTGCTTGGAACAGATGAAAAGTTCCTAAAAGGAGAGAGCACATTTGACACTGTGGTTGTTCTGGAAGCTTCTCACATACATGAGTGAGTGCCCTCACATACATGAACGGGCTGGAAGTGGGGGAGGCTGAAGGTTTACCACCTCCTCAGCCAACTAGTGTTCAAAGGTTTAATGCCTTTTTTCCTGACGGCACAAATAATTATCTTACTAAAACAGATGGGTTGATAAGAACCCTATAACCTTTCCTCCGGAAAATGGTGCATTTTCTTCTCTTTGTTCACACTGTTTCATGGAGTCTTTTCTTCCAATGCCCCCTCACCAAAAGAAATTGGGGATAAATTTGACAAACTAAATCAGACTGAAGTCTTAAAGAAAATGGCCCTGATTGTCTTTCATCCAGAGTGACCACATAGCTGCCATGAATCTTAGGGGTGGAATTCCTATAATCTGGAAAAGGGGTTGTTATGTCCTCTCACTCAGAGTTCCTTGGAAGTAGCCGGTTAATATCAAATGCGAGATGTGAGGCTCTTTTAAACCACCATGGTTTACTTTACTACAATATCATTGCCTACATGGAACATTTTTAATTCTTTCTTTTGTTTGCATCTGTTGTATGTATTTAGTTACTTTATCCTTCTTAAAGTCCTCTTCCAAGTTTATGTTTTGAAAAATGGAATACTTATTCAGATCCATGTTTGCTTATGGGTCATGACACTTAAGACTTCCCTAAAAAACAAACTAATCCTTTTGCCTCAGAGCCAAATTTAAATTTGGGGACGATAGTGAATCATTGTTCTCTTTGAATCCTAGGGCTTTAAAAAAAAAAAAAAAAATTGGTGGCCCTCCACGGCAAATTAGAATTTTACTAAGGTCAAAATTACTCATGAGTCATGACCATTACACTTAAAATTGAGTAATTTGAAGCTGCTGCAGATACACAGATTAAGCAAATAATGATGTCATAAATCGTAGTGCAAATTATTTTTTTCTCCTAAACATTGGTAGCAGCAGAGTGTGCCCTTTTGCAGACAAATTCTGTTTTACTTTAGAAAAACGCAAGTTTGTGTCGTGGCCGCAGGAGCACAGGGTAATTAGATTACTGGAATGTAGCATATGGAGACACCTACCTTAGTGAATGAAAGATGAAAATATTTAAAATTAGTGTTAACTTTCTCTGTCATGCTTACTTGACCGTGCAAGCTCTTCTGCATTCTTGACTGCCTCAAGCTTCCTCCAGTAGAAAATATCTAAAATTTTCCCTTCGTATGCCAAGTTTTTTTTTTTTAGACTTGATTTTAGCTTTGTGACGCCTCTGTAAAGCGTCTGCAGTAGGGTGGGAAGGAGAACAGACGTGCCTGATTTGCCTTCACTGTCAGTTCTGCCCCTCTCAGGGCCGACTATGGGGTTTCTCCCCCCAGGATTGTTGCAGATCAAAATAAATTTGACTTTCTGCCCCCAAATTAAAATGGTAACTTAAAAACGAAGATATTTATGTGCTAAAAGTCAATCTGTGATATTCAGATGAACTCCCCACTATTCAGATGAACGCCATATGCATGGTGTGTGGCACATTAAGTATTAAATGCTTGCTTTGGGCACCTGGGTGGCTCAGTTGGTTAAGGATCTGCCTTCCACTGAGGTCATGGTCCTGGAGTCCCGGGATTGAGTCCCGCATCCGGCTCCCTGCTCAGGAGGGAGTCTGCTTTTCCCTCTGACCTTTCTTTCACTCTCTCTCAAATAAATAAATAAAATCTTTGAAAAAATAAAATAATGCTTGCTTAGCGAATGGGTTATAAATGAGTTTTAATAGATATGTCTGTGAAGTGCCAAACAGTTGCCATTTGTCTGAATTTTAAGAGTTCCAGTTAAATATTTATGTTTAAAACCTTTCAGTTTTTCACGAAATGTCACCAACCTATCATAAATATGGACTTCAATACCTGTTACTATGGGTGTCATTTAGACCAACTGGTACTGACTCTCTGAGGTTGTATGATTTCATGAGCGGTGAACATCGCTTTCCATACTTAAGTGTAGTCTTTTCCAGAACATTTTCTAGTTTTCTAAGCCTAAGCTTAAACTATTACCACTTTAGTTAATTAAGTCCATTTTTTTTTTCTATCTGGGTGCTTTGCTTTCCCCCTGACATGAGTTGGTCTGTCCTATGTGCAGTAGGAAAAATGTGCAGTGATTCGAGGATCATGGTCTCCTTGAAGGTTACCGGGAAACTGCTGATTAAGAGATTAATATTACTCTTTATAAAATTGGAAAGAGATACTTTCATTGCAAAGTATCCCACTTGCTAATGTGCCCTTGGGTGCCCATAGACATGGTAACATTCTTTTATAAACCAAAATTTTTCAGACACATGATACTCTTACTCTTCCCAATAAGTTACACAATCTTTTCTTTTCCTTTATTCCATCTTTCTACTCTCGTATAATATTTTGCAGTTAAATATTTTTAAACACACTTTAAACAACTTTTGCTCATTACAAAATAACTATGTCTACCACTGCCAAGAGTTATTCATTGTTTATACCACCTTGTACTACAGTATATAAATGGCATTCTATGAAGAATGTTAACATTTTTAATTGAGGGTAGATTTTCTTAGAGTAAATTTAGATTTGCACTTAAATGTTTTGGAAAACCAGGTTTCAGGCTCTGTTGTCTTTGTACCTCAACACATCTCCCCACTATTTTGATGCATAAATGATGCTTTTACATCACGGTTGCTTCAATTTTAATGTAACGTTAGCTGGTTTGTGGCTTGGAAAGCTTAGTACAAATACTGCATCCATAAATACAGAAGTATAAACAGTATGTAGATAGAATGTGCATTTAGAGTAAAGAACCAGAATTTTTTCCAGACTTTCAGTGCTTTTTTTTTTTTGTGGCAACATGTATAAATTTATAATAATTTTTTTAAACTGATTTATGCTATTGCTGCAATTTGAAATCAGAAAAATTTTGAGGATGTGTCTAGAGTTTGTAAGGACAGCAAGGATATTTGAAAATGAGACACTCAGGAAACTGAGAAGGTAAGTTCCTACACATGTGGAACAGACGGTGTTTTGGATCAGACCAGATGTTTTGCAGCAGGGAGTTGGAGCATGGGTAAAGTATATCTGGGTCATGTTTAGTTATCAAAACTTGACTTCATTGAGGCTGGTAATTAAAGAGGAGTATAGTTTACATTAGCCTTTATAATGCTTTAGTTGTTTAGCCAAATAACTGGCTCTTAGCGCCAGATGATTTAGTCAAAATTATTTAATTAGGGAATTCCTACTTGAATCAACATCTGATTATAATAGATGTCATAGTGCTAAATACTGGCTTAATGATGGTTGGAGGAAAAAAATGCTTGTTTTCTTTGATTTAGGGCATCTTAAGGAACAGTTTTCTGTCTGGTAGCATTCTTTTCTAGAAGTGGGTCCTGTTCACTTGCTTTGTGTGTGTGTGTGTGTGTGTGTGTGTGTGTGTGTGTGTGTGTCGGTATATGGCATTTTCTTTGTCACTTCCAATTATAATTGTAAGCAAATATCAATAGAAATTCTTTGTAACCCAGTACGGTGTAGTCATCAAACTCACCAGCAAGTATGTCTACTGTGAGAAAACAGAGTCGGCCACAAGTAGACCATCAGCATGTGAAGTCATACTGTCCTCTGTTCCCCACTCATTTTTTTTTTTCTTATTTATGTACCATTCTGGTTAAAGTTCAGTATTTTGGTGATTATAATTGTGGGCAGAATAAAAATGTATGTCATTTTGAACTATACACAGAAAAGACATCGAGTTCTTAGATTTGAAGAAATATTTAGAATATGATTATAACTTCAAGCAAAGTTAACTAAAGAATTACATTTCTAGGCACATTCTGCCCATAAATGGATACCTTACGTATACTGAGAATAACTGTTAGATCTGTATCTGTCTCTTTATAAAATTGATTAATTGGTTCACCAAGTAGTTATTCCCTTCCGTGTGTCAGTTTTTAAGATAGGAAAATCTGAGGAAAACAATTCTATAATATTCTAAGATGTAAGCTTTTATATGCTTAAAGGTGTTGTATATAATAGTGACTCATTTTTTTATGGGACAGTTTTCATGTACTCAGTTAAGATTTATAAACTTATTTCCTAGCTTTCTTTGCAGCTAGCATTGCCATAGACTAGTTCTGGCCAATGATGTATAAGACAGGCTCTCATAAAGATTAATGGGAAAACTTTTACTTTTCTGATAAGACACTGCTTTTCTTCCTGTTTTGTTTTCTTCACTGGGAATAAGAAAAAATCGCTTATAACTAAAAAGAAATACTTTATGCTTATCAAAAGAACACTTTTAGACTTCTGTGGACTCAAATTTTTATAATTATTGATGTAAGCATGTGGCCATGGAGTGACTTTCTAAATTTGTACGATGTCTTCCATCTGTTGCCCCTAGTGTTAAAATAATTTGTATCTTTATATCCAACATTTTTTTTTCATGGCTGATGGATTCTCTTAAAATGTTATTTATGTTCATATTTTGTAAATACTTTAAGAAACCACATTTCAAATAAATAAATATTCTGTCTATGGAGAAGTCTATGCACCTTGTCCCTTCTCACCGTTACACATGTTAATAGCTTGGGAGTGACTCCTGACCAACTCTGAGTGTTTGGAAGCTAGAGAGAAGAGAGAGATCTCCTGGGATTTAGAGAGAGAGAGAGAGAGAGAGAGAGAGAGAGAGTTGGATGAGAAGTCTCAGAAGTGACAGGAAAAAATATGCAAACAAGAAAATATTTTCATATCTTCATTTAGATTAATGAATAATTAAACACTGGGACTATGCAAAAATTGTGTTTGATTCCAGGCCTTTACAGCCTGAATTTGTCATCATAGCATCAAGATGGGAAAGGAGGAAAGCATGCTAATTTAAATTTAAAGCAGCTGGAAATATAATACATGGCATAGAGGCCCATCTTCTCATCTGTCACCAAGTGCTTACAGATGCCACATGGACGGTTTTCACTGCAATTATAAAACTCAGTGGAATGTTTAGGGGTGATTCCAAGAATGTGATTGGCCAACGTACGGGGTACTCATTCTTAAGAAAACCTCTGTCCAACACAAATTTTAAATGTATACAATCCCTTCTAGATGGATGAAGAGTTTCAGTTTAACATTTTTGGGGAAAAAATACCATCAAATAGTAAGAGATATAGAACCTTAATTTACTTTTTCTAATAATAGTTTATTTATAAACACAATACAGTTCTCTTTCAGTTAGGTTTTTTTTCTTTTTCCTTAGCTATAAAATCGTGGAGCTGGAGCCCACAAGCCAAGCTGTAGTAATCTGCAATGATTAAAGATTTTATACTTGACAAGCCTTCTCCCTGAAGGTTACTTGCTTCCCCTTGGAGCTGTGGATTTACTATCCACCACTCCAGGGTGGGTAAATGTCTTAAATTCACTTCTGCCACGTTATTTGCCATCTGGGGGATTGTTAAGTGGTGAGTTAGCCGTATTCATACAGTGGACTCCATATCAATGCTCAAGGCACTTTGACCGTATCTGGTCATTAAAACCTGATCGATCGTGGTTCTACTCTGAGGCTGAACCAATTGATTTCTAAGATATTCCTACCTGACAATCTAGAGAATCTGAATCAAGACATGTCATTTTCAGGAAGCAACATGTTCTAATGTACTCCTTCAAGACTTAATCTGGACCATGAAGTGTATTTTTACTTACTGAGTTCCTATTGGGATACTATTTTAAGTTCTAGAAGTGGTCGTATTTTCCCATTTCTTGCTTCTTTGATATTTAAATTTTCAGTTTCATATTCTTCCATTTTACATGGTATAGCCATTTTATATCAGGATAATTTCTTTGCCACAAGAATAAATGTTTGACACGCCCCACCCATGTGGACTACTAGCATAACTAGATTCAGTTGCTGAGTCACAAGGAAAAGTGATTCTTTGATTTTGGTTTCTGAATTTATTAACTACATACTAATTTCTGGCCTATTTAAAACTTAACACTTATAAAGGTAATTAAATAATTCAAAATATCAACCAGAATGCATATTTAACATTCAGCTTCATCCTATTAAACATCATTTGATTAATTATATATTAAGTAGTCCTATGCCATAAATTATTCAAGAATTACAACTATTCGTGTGTCATAAATCGACTGTATATTATGTAGTACTGATTTTATTTTCTTTTTTCCTAGCAACGTGCTGGGAACAAGTAAATTCTGCAAGCAAAGTATATGCTCTTGTCAGTTATCCAATATTGTAAAGAAATTAGGTTGTCTTCATAAGTGAATTTCCTGGACTCCTGCAATTTAGCACTTTTAAGTATTATATCTCATATTTTTATTGTGTTGATTAAAGCAGGTTAGACATAACCTCATTTTAATAATTTGGCTATAAAATAAGAATTATAGCTACTTCCCATTGTTCTCCCTACCACCGTTACTTACCACTTCTGTTTGCAGTGGCCTTTGCACTTTTAAAAAAATTTGCTTTTCTGCTTGTCTTTTTTGTTTCCTTCTCCTAATGCCTCTGTACTTCTGTTCTTTGATGCTAAGGACATGTTTTCTGTTTTTCAGTTTTTACATTCTTTTTTTTTTATTATTATGGCTATGGCCACACCATAAAAGAATTTTCTTCTTTCTGGTGATCTCACCAGCTACTTTAAGAGTATCCGTTAAAGTGGGATTTGGCTCTATGTAATGAAAATCTAGCTGCAGTGGCTTCAGCAAATTGGAGTTTATTTTTCTCCCCAATGGGCAGTTAAGGACTGATGTGACATGAAGCTCCATTATGCTATCAAAGTGTCCAACTCCTCTGTTTTTCTCCACTCATAGCTGCAACAAAGCTGCTTCCTCTCCAGCACCATGCCTGATGTCCAGGAAGGAAAAATAAGGAGACAGGAAGTGGGTGCCTTAACAGAAAACCAGTAGCTTTCTCAGAAATCCCTAGTACATTTGCACTTACACTTATTAGAACTCTTTTGGCCATGTCTAGCTGCAGGAGAGGCTGAGAAATAAAGCACATGCAACTTCGAAACAATGTTGGAACTCTCTAAGAAAGAGAAGTGTGGATTTTGAGTAGCAGTGTTTGTATCACTACGTTGATGATTTTTAGATTTTTCCCCCCCAAATTTCTCACTTTTTTCCCTCACGCTTGCAATGTTGCCATGTCCCTTACATACTTATCTGAAAGATTAATGTTATTGAAGTACTGATTTTTAAGGTAATATGAATGTATCACATAAAACCTTTTGACTCTTCGAAAGATTTAAAAATCAAGATTGTGCTTATATGCTACATTTATAGAACACGAGAACTTAAACCTGCTAATTGTATTGTGTCAAAAGTAAGTACAGTAGGGGCGCCTGGGTGGCATAGTCATTGGGCGTCTGCCTTCTGCTCAGGGCGGGATCCTGGCGTTCTGGGATCGAGCCCCGCATTGGGCTCCCTGCTGCGCTGGGAGCCTGCTTCTTCCTCTCCCACTCCCCCTGCTTGTGTTCCCTCTCTTGCTGGCTGTCTCTCTCTCTCTCTCTGTCAAATAAATAAATAAATAAAATCTTTAAAAAAAAAAAAAGTAAGTACAGTAACAGAGAAGGGACAAAGTTGGAGAAGCTATTGTTCTTGAAAAACATTCAAGTAGTGTAGATTTCAGTATAAGACAAATAATATCACATTAAGTAAACATAACCTTTTTTATCTAAAATTTTCTTGAATATATTGGTGGTGATCTTTCTTTTACTCTGTATTTCCTGGGATGTTGGACACAGAAAAATGTCAAATTTTAATGACTTCTTTAATAATGGATTCATCTCCATTGCTTAATGCATAAATGTAGTGCACTCATTCTTTCCTCTCCATCCACCGAGCTGTACTTTTCGTGAGAGCCGTTTGCTTTGAGGGAGATTTCCACTCTTCCTTTCCCTCTGACAGATCTGCTTGAAGAGTGGAGAACAGCTATTGTCAGATGACAGGCTGCTCTGATAAGAGAGAATGCCATAATCCCAACTTGACTGCGTTGATTTACAGGTAGCACACCATGAGAGAAGGATACAAACTCACCCTAAGACAGAGAGGGGTGATTCACATTGCTTCGCACCACCAGTAAAGCAGTGGTACAGACCCAGCTGCCTCGCCCTCCTCCCAGATGCGGTGTATACAGCATCGGGACCAGGTACGAGCATCTTCCCGGATGTTCTACAGTGCTGCTCTGTGGATGGCAGAGGGCAGTGAGAAGGTGCTCGTTATATGGAAAAACAAGATCATATAATAGGCCTTCATGTGCACCACCGTCAATGGAATTCCCACAGCTTTTAGTTGAACTCTGTGTCCTAATGGCTTTAAACCAACTCAAGAGAATGTCTGTTGCTGAAGTAGGAGCCCTGTGATTTTTCAGGGGCGGTGGTCCAGAGGACACTATGATAGGAATAGACCATTTCAAAGCTGAATATGTATTAGATACACTCTTATTCTCTGTTTGGAAAGTCTGCATTGAAACTTTATGCCATTCTGCTTTCTGAGGGAAATAGCCAGTTCAGGTCAGTGGAAATAACTTGTCAGGTTTGAAAAGAGAGTTCATGTGTAGCCAAACAAACCTGCTAAATATATTTAGAAAATCATTCTAGTGACTAATATATTAAACTTTTTCCACAATAATAATGTTGGTAGTATTAGGATTTACCCTTTTTCACTGGAAATGACTTGTCACATTTGGAAAGAGATTTTATAGTTAGCCGAATATATTGGCTAAATGTGTTTAGAAAAGATTAATACTAACAAAGTTTTTTTAAAAAAATAGCCTGTTAATTTTAAGCAATAATACTGATTGAA
Source organism: Ursus maritimus (assembly GCF_017311325.1). NCBI lineage: Eukaryota > Metazoa > Chordata > Mammalia > Carnivora > Ursidae > Ursus > Ursus maritimus. Next base: position 28,095,845 of record NW_024425341.1, on the reverse strand, counting down.
GTCTTTAGGTAGCTGAGTTTCTGTTACTTCAACTTTTCTAAATATTTTCAGTATAATGGCAAAAGAGGTATAAAATCAGTTATAACTGGAAATTGGAATGTTAGAGGTAGTTGAATTTTGTTTTTCAGAATTACTGTTTTCAAGATCATGTATAATTAGCAGATAGTTCTTAAATTGCCTGAAAACTTCTTTCTAATTAAGTAGATGTTTCTTGTCAAGCCTTGTAGGAATATGTTTTATGGATTTTTGTTGTTGTTGTTGTTTTTGTTTTTTTGTTTAGCATAGGTTACCAGGAAATAGTATTTGGGGGAAGTACAGGGACCCAGATTTGATTCTCAGATAATTCAAGTGTGCCTTCTGTAATCATTTTATTTTGTTTCACTGTTGGAAAGCATAGGATAATATAACAGCTTGGACTTCGGGATCAGAATTGAATTTGAATTTAGCACTGCACTTAGCTGTTAATCTTAACACTTCTGAGTCAGGTTCTCCACTATAAATTGGGGAAAATAGTGTATACCTTACAGCATTGGAAGAGAGTTCATATAAAGTACTACTCATATTAACTGCTGATAAAACACTGGTTCCATCTCCCCGGCCTGTCAAAATCTTTACCTCCATCACTGTGATCCACACTCTTGCTTTCACAGTCCTTAATTAAGGTTTTGTGATCAAAGACCCACAAACAGAATAAAGTTCATCTAAATATCCATTTATTAATGTTATATCTACTGGCTAAATACATATTAATTAAATGTAATACATTGCTGTTTTCAAGATAGCAATGATGTCCATGTTGCTAAATAAAGCCAATGTACAATTATTAGAACTTTTTGTTCCGTGTTCTTTTCTGTGATGGTCAGCCAGATATGACCGCAAGAGGAGTCACAAGAGAAACATAATAAAACAAAGTCTGTTATACTTACAGGAAGGGGTCATCGCATGCCATGCTGGCCACAGGGGAAGATTTTGATGAGGAGTTAGAAAGCAGGAGTGAGGGGAAAGCGGAGACTAAGACCCTTTATTGGAATTTCCAAAGGAAAGCCGAGGCAGGGTAGGGCGGACAGGTTAGGATTGGCTGGTCTTAAAAATATCAGTGGGAGGGGTGGTTTCTGGCTGCCTGGTAACTGGCCTTGGGATGATGAAGGCAAAGGAGTAGTGCCTCAAGGCCTGTAAGCTTCAGATAGAGGAGATATGGCTCCGGACTGGTTAGTTTGCATATCAAAAGCATGCTCCTCACTGCGCTCTTTGAAACTCTAAGAAATGGCCCTCTGGGAGGGACACTCCTTCCTGCCAGAAGGTGCGCAGGTACAGAAGAGAGAACCTTAACTGATGGCCTTTCTTCTTCCTGAGTTTTTTTTTTTTTTTCATCTTCTTCCAGAATTTTTGATATTGAAGTGCCCACAGCACCACCTCATGCCCTGTGTTCTGGTATCTACTCACTCTCTTGGTGATGTAATCCAGTCCCATGGTTCTGTATATCCCCCAATTTATGTCTTTCGTCCAGATCCTTCTTTTTAACTTTAGAACATAACCAACTCTCTTTTCAGCTCCCTGTTTGACATTTCCACTCAGATGGGTGGGAGACATTTCAAATTTAACATATTCAAAGATTGAACTGATCTCCCTCACCCCCCATCAGATTACTCTATCCACAGCTTTCCCAAACTCAGTCAATGGCAACAAAGTGCTTTAAATGGGACAAGTCAAAATCCAGAGAGTCATCCCTGACTTACTTCTCTCCCAAATATATTTAGGAATGGAGTCTGCTTGGCTAAGCCTTCAGAGTATATCCAGAATCTAACAACCACGTCTCACCACATCTGCTGTTCCCTGTCCTGATCTGAGCCACGATTGGGTCTCACAGGCATTACAGTAGTGGTCTGTTCACTGGTCTCTGGTTCTACCCTTAACCCCCTCATAGAGTGTTCTCAACAGAGCCGAAAAAATAATCCCTTTAGAAAGCAAGTCACACCACAACCTTCATCTATTGAAGGCCCTAGAGTAGCTCCCTATTTCGCATGGAGTAGAAACCAAAATCTCTACAGAGGAATAGCAATGAGGATTCTGGAAATGTTTTAATCTAAAAGAATTTAGTGACTGGTCTATTTTAAGGAGGTGTGGGTATTCATGAAACACGCAGGGACTTAGCAACAGGGGGATGTCCTAACCACCTCAGTCCTGCAGGGGCAGGGTGAGGGAATGGTGTTATCAGTCCTGGAAATTGCTGGCACCATGGTAGAGGGACTGCCTACCAGGATCCGGAGTGTGGAATGGGCACACTTTCATATCTATGGTGAGGCAGAGAAGGGAGTGAAGAGAATAAATGTCCCAACCCTTTTTTTGTTCATATCCCAGTCAAATACTTGATATTGTCAGCCTTTTCCATTTTAGCCATTCTGATCGTTACATAATAGTATTTCATTGTGGTTTTATTTTGCCTTTCCATGGTGACTATAATGAAGTTGGACACATTTTTATAAGTTTTTTGCCCATTTGGATAACCTCTTTGTCTAAAATGCCTGCTCAAATATTTTGCTCATTTTTCTTTTTGGCTGTATATCTTTTTTTTTTTAAATTGATTTTTAGAATTTCTTTACATGATTTGGATACCAGACTTTTATAAGATATATATTGCAAGTATTTTTTTCCGCCTACTACTGGCCTTTTTTTCTTTTATTTAATGTCTATGGTTTCTAAATTTTAATGTAGAGTGACTTTTTTTTTCTTTTATGGTTAACACTTTTGTCATGAGCATGCTATGAAGGCGCACACACACATGTTGTGTCTTTCCACAATGTCAGCTTTATTCAACCATAAAAACCATAAAGCCAAGTTAATCACCATTATAAAGCAGGTTCAGGATTCCAAACTCAGTGACGTTTCACCATGTGATTGAAGTTGGCTTCTTACACAGCACACGGAGCAGGACAGAAGACACACCACACAAACAAGATGGCAGAAAGGTGTGGAGGGGCGCCTGGGTGGCGCAGTCATTAAGCGTCTGCCTTTGGCTCAGGGCGTGATCCCAGGGTCGCAGGATCGAGCCCCGCATCAAGCTCCCTGCTCTGCTGGGAGCCTGCTTCTTCCTCTCCCACTCCCCCTGCTTGTGTTCCCTTTCTCGCTGGCTCTCTCTCTCTGTCAAATAAATAAATAAAATCTTTAAAAAAAAGAAAGAAAGAAAGAAAGAAAAAGAAAGGTGTAGGAAGTTACCGAACCAAACCCAAAGTCAGCCTGTGGCCGCCCAGTTGAGATAAGGCCTCAGTCTGGTTCGGGTCGGCTCTCGGCACTTACTGCTTATTTTGTCGGACCGGGGAAGGATTTCGGTTCTATTCGAGATCCATCAACAGAGCCTTCCCCTGGCAGCTGTCTTTTTAAGTGGTCAGACACAGGGGTCTGTCTGAGGAGGCTGACAGTTCATTGCCAAAATCCTCCCCTTTTAAAGGGATTTAATCGGCCCTGGGGCTCTGCAGACCTCCTCTGCTCCTGCTTGTTATCAGTTCTGAGGTGTCAGCTGACGCTGCACCCCGCGATATGTCATAGTTGCCGCACCTTTAACTGCTGGGTCATTGCTTGACACGGGCTCCTGCGGGACAGGAGAGCCTCCGTTTTGCTCTCTACAGCTTTTTATATCTTGTTTAAGAAATCTTTGTCTACCCAGTGTCATGAAGGGAGTCTTCAAGAAGCTTTATTGTTTTTACCTTTCACAGGTAGATTTATAATCAACCTGGAATTGATACTGTATAGCGAGAGGAGTATGCATCAGGATAAATATCTTCTATTTAGATATCTGATTTGTATTATGCTTTATCACTGCTCCTCAGTGTTAAACCTTGCCATAAATGTTCCCTCTATACATATGCAGTTCCTTCCTGGATTGTCTGTTTTATTATCTTACTCTGTCTTGTGCCAGTGTTAACATTGTCCTAAATTTTGTAGTTTTGTAGAAAGACTTGATACATGGCACAGATACTTCTGGTTTGTTCTTTAATATTGTCTGAGCTAGATATGTTGGGATTGCATTGAATCCAAAGATTGATGTCTGGAAAACTGGCATATATAGCAATATTGAGCCTTCTTTTTAGGTCTTTTAAAATTTCTTTCAGTTATATAAAACCTTTTTTTTTTCTTTTTGTGGAAAGGTCTTGTATATCTTCCTTATTGGTACCCAGATATTTGACATTTTTGATGCCATTGTAAAGGCTATTTTCCTCGCATTTCATTGTCTAATTTTTTTCTGGGTATAGTATTCTAGGTTGGCATTTATTTTCTTCCCATATTTTAAAATTTTTTCCTCCCATCTTGTTCTGATTTTCATTGTTTCCGGTGTCAATCTTACTATTATTCCTTTGAACAAGAAATGATTTTCCTTGTTGGCTTTTCAAGTTTTCCGTCTTTGGATTTCAGTAGTCCTGTGACACTTTTTGGGGTAGCTTCCTTTGTGTTTAATATGCTTGGAGTTCATGGCAGTTCTTTGATCTATAGCTTGATTTCGTTGTTAATTATTTCAGAAAATTCTAGATCCTTTCTCTAAATATTCCTTCTGCCCTGTAGTCTCCCTCCTTCAATTGAATGTATGTTAGGTCTCCTCACTGTCTCCTCTGTCTCCAGATCACATCTCTGTGTCTGTTATGCTTTTCTTCTAGTTTCCTCTGGATGTTGTCTACTGACCTATGTGCCAGTGCACCAGTCCTCTCCTTGCCCTAATACTATTAATACAATCTATTGAGAGTTATTAATAACTCTATTTTCAGTTATTATGTTTTGTAGTTCTCAGATTTGTTTTTTCTTTTTTTAATAAATTCAGTTTCCCTAATGACCTTCTTCATCTTGTCTTCTGTTTTCTTAAACATACCAGTCACAGCGTATTACAATACCTGCTTCAATATCTGGCTTATCTGTGGTTTTATCTTTATTGTCTACTTTTTCTGTGTTTTTGTTTTGTTAGTTTAATTTGTAAGTATGGTTGAAAATTTTTGATGACATGCCTGACATAATATATGAAGAATTATAACTGAATTAGGTTTCTTCTTTCTGAGAGGGTTCACTTCGTCCTCTGGTAGTCAGCCGAAATGGGGACAGGTCATTCCAGTGCAGTGAGAGTGTGACATGTCGAGTGGCTTGTCTGTAGTCTATGTGTGGGCCAGTCTGCTCTGGTTCACCCATGTTCCAGTGGAGTTCACTCAGGACATTTATCGGAGAGTGATCCTTCCTCCTCATGGGTCCCAAACTCCAATTATGGTTTCCTCAGTGCTGTGCTTCTGCTGAAAACATCCTGTACTTCTCAGATTTGTGCTTTGCTGCTTTGCTTCTTGCGCTGGACAGTTTGAAAATTTATCAAGTGCAAGAGAAAAACTATAAATGTCAGACTGCTTCTCTTATCTTACCTTCTCTCCAGGATCTGAACCCCTTAAACCCTGACTTCCCCTGCAGTTCCAAACTTCAGTGTTTCATCTTTCCAACCCAATAGAATGCCAGAAGTCCCCACTTTTAATCTCCTTTTGGCCTGGATGCCCGTCCAGGACTGGCATATACGCCCAAGGGTAGTGCTCAAAATGTCACCCCACCTTTCTGAGTTTTTTCTATCCAAGGTCTTGGCACCTGAAGCTTTGGCTGCCTCTGCAGTTAGGTATTCAAATTAGGTGTTTGCTATTTTAAATTTTCTCTCATGTGTTCTCGTTCTGGGCATAAGCACTGTTTTGTCACAGCTGCTCCAACATGGTTAGAAGTGGCAGTCACTAAATAAACCGTCTTAATAATTATCTGGTTAGGATGGCTTAATGACCAAGGGAACAAAGTTTTGGATAGGCTTGTGGTTTGAATTCCACTTACTCTGTTTGAAACACTTATCTATTGAAAGCTCAGTTTTATCCTCTGTGATTAGAAAATCAGACCTTTTTTTTAAGATTTTTGTTCCCTTACCAAGTCTCTGTAGTTCATGTTAATATTTTGTAGCTGTAGTTCCTTAACCCCCTCCCCATTTTTCAATGTGGTGAGATTGTATTGCAAAAATATCCCCCAAATATGTATTTTCCTGTGAGTGGAAATATATTTTCTGATCTTTCACTTTGGGCTTTTTTTTTTTTTTTTTTTTTTTGGGAACTGTAGTTAAGGGAGTTGAGGATGAATTTCCGTAAAACAAATTTGTGTTAGGCACTTGCAGACACCATAAATACGGCCACTTTCAAAGGTAGTTTTGGTTAAACGCTGCTTGAACTTCACAGGTATATTAGTGCAGAACACAGACCAAGATGAGAGCTTTTTTGTGATTATCTCACAAGGAAGAGATTTCTTCTCCTCTTACACTCATGTTGAGGTGGCAACTCCTGCTGTCTCCTGTGGACATAAGCTTCCCCCCCCCTCCCAATTTGCCCTTGTATTAAGCGGACACTGTAGACTTTGGGGGTTCTAGCTTAATGCCAGGATTTTCTATTAGACTCCCAACTCTGGGAGAATTCTGGGCTTTGTCTCCTGTGACACAATCAGTTTCAAAGCCCAGGTTCACCAGCCAAACCTGTTCCCAGAGTAAATATGACTTGAGTGCTTGCTTAGTCTGTGATTTCCCTCTTTTACTTCATTTTTGGCTTCCTAGGGATCTTCACTTTCTTGCCAGTTCTCACCCTATATGGCAATGCTCACACACACACATGTGCACTTTTGTATGTATGTATGTGGGTAGGTAGGTAGATAGCTAGCTAGATCGATAAACACCTTTTAAGAAAGAATCTCATCTACCAAACTGTTAGAAGTAACTAATTCATTTTTATAAGAGCTTTTAGGATTGTCCTTAAGACTTGGTAATTTTAAGGACTTGTGTTCTGTGTCTGCATGTGAGACGAACTTGCAGTGGTACCAGCTGCACAGCCATGGCATCTTTAGTCATAGGTACAGGGTAAAATAGATGATGTTCAGTTCCTTCCTAAGCTTAGCTGGTATAAAGGCATGGGAAATTGCTTGGGCATAGAGAATAAATTTATTATTCTAAATAAAACTAACACATAGGTCAGAGACAGCTGGGTTCCTTACTGTCACTTTCTTACCTTTCTCTCTCTGACCAGATTTTCTTCTCAGGCTGATGGTTTCTTCCAACTCTGAATTCTTGTACTTTCTGTCATTCCATTTATACTCAATGCCTTTCTCTCTCCCCTTGATTCTTCCATCTGTATTTGATGAGCCTGCAAGCACTTCCTCTCTATTATTTGTGTGTGCCATAAGATATAATTAACATGAGTGCTAAGTCTGTTTCTTTTTCTAGTGTTACATGGGCATGTATATAATGTGCACAGGGAAGCTGTCTGACAAAGGCAGAGACTACACACACACACACACACACGCACACACACACACACATTAATTCATTGTTGTCCTTGATGCAGTATTCAACATTACACATTCCTATAATCTTAATAACTCTGTGACACGGTTGGTTTTGTTTTAGGGATCACCTATAAAAACTATGTATTTGTTCCCCAGAAAAGCCACGTGTATGTAGGCACTACAAATGATATCAGCTGTTTTTACATTCACTGATATTAGGTTAAAGATACTTATATTAGAATGTTCATGGATATTTGAGGGAAAATGTATAGCAAAAGGAAGTAAATATATTTCCTTCTCAATTGTGTTATTTAATTTCATAGCAATTTTAGGACAATTCCATAAAAGATCTGTAATTATACGCTAGTTCATTTATTTTTTTCATAAATTGTCACTTACTTCTCTTAGTTTAATAACAGGAAAATATAGAACTTTTTTACCTTAGGGAACAGATAACTTTAAATTCCTGGGAGCCCTAGCCTTGCTCATTGGGCCAGACTTGCAGCATGTCAAACTTGTTTATGCTGACTTTGAATGATTTTTACCACGAGCAAAACAACGATTGCTGGTACTGTGAGTCATAATAAGCTTAGACGACATCCTAACTGAGATTGATGCCGTTTGGAGCTGCCTCAATGTGGTATTTGTTCAATTCTTTAAAAAATAATTCTTTGTTTTGGAATCAGTAGATTAATGAATGGCATATTTCTGGGGAATAAATAAGACTTTTTCAAACCCTACACATGGGAAAAAATTGGTCAGAGAAAACTGACCAGGGAAAATGAAATTCTTTCATGCCCTGTTTCTCAGAGAACTTGAGATTGTATGGAAAAAGTTCTGGAGTAGACTTCTGAGGGTGAGTGTGAGCTAAGAAAAGGAAACAGTAAAAGCTTGTTACAGAGTAGAATTCTTGTCACATTTCCTCCTTACTTCTGGAGAGTCTTCAGTCAGCAGGCTGATAAATATTTATTACAAATATGTAGATAGTAGAGCCTAAAAACATCTGAAGACATTTTAGCTAGTCTTAATTGAGTCTGCTTAAACCCACCAACCACTAAAAGATAGTTTTGCTTGGAGAATTTTTTTTTGTTCTTTGGGGATATTTGTAAAAGGAAAGAGTATTGCTTAGTAACCTAGTTGAAATATATACATAAATTTCCATAAAAAATAACCTTATATTTTGAATTGTTTCTCTAAATATATATTAGATCTTTGTAGGTAATTTTTAAAAATCAGAAATATATTAAAATGACTATAACATTACTATCAGTACTTACCATGTTTTGCTCTATATTTTCCCAAGCTATATTTGGAAAAAATAAGATGATACTTAAAATATGATTTCATAGCATAATTTTAAAATATAATATTCTCTTTCATATCATGAACTGTTACATAAGAATATGATTTTAATGACTGCATTACCTTATGTTTTATTTGTTTTGGGTCCTCCTTGCTGTTAACTATTTTCATTTTTCTGTGTGATAAACAAACAAATACAGAAGTATTTTTCACCCTAGTCTCCTAAATGAATTGGTTCCATCTGAGAAATGCCAGATCTAAAAAGACTTTTCAAAGGAATGCCTATTAAATTTAATTTCTAAATATAAATTAAGAAAAATTTATCCTGACAATTCTAAATTTCATTAGGTGGTACAGTTGCTGAGTTTTTACATTGGTCAGAAGCTATTTTAGCTTCTTGTGTATTTATGAATTTTTACAATTCATTTGTGACTTTTTACTGGTTCTCTTTTTGGAAGGTAGATAGTTTCATGACAATGAAAATTGTCCTTTTAGAGAGAGTTTCTTAGCAAGTCTCCTGGTTCTTTCAATAGGAAACTCTTTTGGTACTTTTAAAATCTAATTCAATAGCAATGAACTAGAAGATTAATGATCCTGGCTCTGCTATCCCCTGGATGTGGATGCAATGGGATGAGCTCAGGAAGATTGGGATATCACCCAGCAAATGCCAGTCAAGACCAAATACATGAAAGAAACCACGGGTCTGTTCTAGGAATGGCCATGTGTGAGTGTCAGTGCAGAAAAGAGAACCTGAGCATCTAAGGAGAAAAGAGATTGGCAGCTTGGGTATAACTAAAGTCTGATATTTGAGCACAGTATGGGGCACGAGGCAGATATCATGAAAAGGTTTCAGATTTTAGATACAAGACTTTGGATAAACTGTACTACTAATAACCAGCGTTGGAGAAGGAGCCCATTTTCTGGGAACAAGTTATACAGAGCAAGAAAAAGCAGAGAGTCCAGAATGGTATCCATTTGGGAGTCTACTGAATATACCTTATATCCTCCCTGACATGGATCAGGACCGCATGTAATGCAACTCTAGTCAGCAAGAAGGAGGTTTTCTAGCACCAGCTGCCAAGATTAAAAGGATGTATATGTGCTGGCATTACAAAGTGTCTGGTGTGATTGGTGCTTGGTACCTGTTCATCTAACTGTGAATTTACTAGTGGGAAATACATTTAACTTCAGGATATTCAGTCAGTATTTCAGATCAGCAAGGTGACTAAAGTGTGGCATCTCAGAATGATGAGGAGTAAACCTTAGTGAGAAAAACGAAGCAATTACACTTATCTGTCTCTAAAAATGGGGCCTCATTTAAACTCATATTATATAGCAAAATGGTGTTTTATTTGCTGCTGGTAACCAATCTTTCCTTCCTTCTACTAATGGCTATTATTTGGGAATATTTTTTTATTTCTCACCCTAACAGGACAATGCCTAAGTCTTTTATTTCCCTCCTAGAATTTAAAAACAAAGAATTTTTACACATAATTGAATGATCAACAAATGCATGTTTTTGAATGAATGAGAAATTTACAAAAGATAGTACTAAGACATAGACTACATATTTTCATAAAATACAGAAAATGTCCAGTGAAATTATGCTTTCACTTTTATGGAAGTCTAGGAAAAGGCAATATATTGAATATAATAGGTTAATATTTCCTAAAATTAAACTGAATCTATAATTAGGTTAATTTTCAGGGAAATTCAAAGAGGATTGTTGTTCTTTATACACAGAAGTAATTATACAAGAATGAGATGTATGAGAAAAGAATTGAAACCTGATGAAAATACTGAAGAGCTGGTGGAATATATATTCAGCTAGAAGAAAGAATTTAAAAATAGAACTCAAATGATGACTAATCATAAGAAATGTTAATAAAGAGCATAAAATATGAAGTATTAAATGAGAAATTTTTTGTTTGCTTGATATTCCATCAAGTCTTGGTAATGCATTACCAAACTTTAATGCAACTTAAAGTTTACATTAGAATGTAATTAAATTCTGAGAACAGTGGGAATCTTACTTTCTATTATTGTCTATTTAAAATAGTTGTTAAAACAGGGTGCCTGGGTGGCTCCATCAGTTAAGGGTCTGACTCCTGATTTCCGTTCAGGTCATGATCTTAGGGTCCTGGGATCGAGCCCCAAATTGGGCTTCATGCTCAGCCTGGAGTCTGCGTGAGATTCTCTCTCTCCTTCTGCCCCTCCCCCAGCTTGCACTCTCTTTCTCTCTCTCTCTAAAATAAATAAATAAATAATCTTAAAAAAATAAAAATAAAAAAGTTATTAACAGATCAAACTGTCCGTTACAGTTGAATTTCTTGTGCATGGCATTGAATGCCTTACATTAGAGGTAGAGAATGTTATTTCTATATCGAAATTCTGAATTTATGTCACAGATCCAGAGCTCCTCTGTCTTCTGAACTCCTGTGTGGCCATCATTGCCTATTCCATTCATTTGTTATTTAATATATATTAAGATCAAGACTGGTACCATATGCATGTCCCTTTACAACCCTTAACATTCAGTATCTAGTTATGTATGTGTGGATTATAAATGGTGCTCAGAAAAAAAATGTATATTGTTAATGAATAATTGTTCTACACATACTTATTTTTGCTGCCTGTTAACATACTCTTCCCAATTATAATCCTCATTTTACTGGTCTAAATTTAAATTATCTTGTCTATCCATCAAGTCTTATCATGTAGCCACCATTTACTGAGTGTTTAATATGTGCTAGGCATTGAGCAAAACACTTTATGCCTAGTTTATATAATGAATCTGGGAAAGATCCCAGATTTTTCATTTTACCTCCTTGCTTAAACCTCCAGCAATCTATCAGCAACTCAAGGCTCCTCTTCCTCTAAAATCCATCCCATATCCATCAATTTCTCTGTACTTCAGCCTCTATCCTGCAAACTTAAGTCATTATCCCTTTTTGAGATGATTGTAATAGAACCTAAATGTCCTTGGTCCACTCTTTACGCTCTTTGAATCTAATCTACCCTTGGCCGCTAGGGTGTTTTTAAAATTGTAAATGAGATAATATCATTCCTAAATTTCAACCCACCAATGGTTTCTTCTCATCACATTCAGGCTAAAATCCAGACTCCCTGCCATGGACTATAAATAAGACCTGGCCCTTGACTATCCCTTCATCTTCACCCTTGCTACATTGTGCCACATTGTCCCTTTTCAAAAGACTGCATCCCCCCCTTTTTTTGTCTACCATGTAAACACATTCTTTCCACAGAGCTTGGAATGTTCTTCCCTAGAGAAGCATGGCTGGCTCTTTTGTTGTGTTTGAGGTTTCAACTTCAATACCAATTCTTTAGGAGTCCTCCATCCTGGTTTTTATCATGACCCTCAGTTTACTGTCATCACCATTCATTTTCCTTTGTATTTATTGCTTCATTTCTTAATTGATTCTGTCTCTCTACTGGAAACTCTAAGGGCTTTGGAGTGTTTTGTTCACAGTCAAATGCCTGGAACCTAGAATAATGTCTCACATTCAAAAAGTGTTTATAAGTATTTAGTACATTTTATTAAATAAGAAAATATAATCTCACACAACTCTGAGATCATTATAAGTTTAATGCTGTTGTTGTCCTTTAAGTTTTTAAAAAAATCAAAGATTTAAAAGGAAAGTATCTTGCCCCCAGCTATCCAGTAGGTTAAGTGGCAGAGGCAGAATTTGAACTCAGCTGTGTCAGACATTAGAACTTTATACCTGTATTCTTCAGTCTCTATGCCATGTAATGTCCTTGTGCCAAATTATTTTATTATGTTATAATATCAAAGAATGTATCTACAAAATAATCTTTGGCATAATTTGGCATATACAACAAATCATGCATAAATTAACTGGAAACATATCTGTTTACTTGAATTACCAAACTAAAAATATCAGACTGGCCTTACAATAATGCAGTAATATGTTCATGATAAAGATATAAACTCATGGACTAGGAATTCATAGTTATATGATTTATGAATTTGTGTGTATCAATGGCATCATTAATTTGGGCTTCCCTAGAAGTAGACGTTGAGATGGGATTTGAGGCAAGGAGTTTATTTGGGAGATGATTCCAGGGTACACTTATAAGGAAGTGATAAGATGAGACAGGATGGGAGAGGAGCCAATGAATGGTACCTTCTCAAGCAAGCTACTACTGTAAGTATCTGGAGTTTCGTTCCCCTGGGCACTCTGGCAATCAGTGTAGAACATGAGCCTCAGAGTTAGCCCAGCCAAGGAGCAAGGGAACCAGGGTACTTATATTTGCACACAACTTCTTGTTACTCTTTGGCTGAGGACTTCTCTGGGGAGCACAATTCCCAGTATATCCTAATGGCCTTCAGTGGGCAGAATGAGTTCTGGCAGCAAAAGCAAGCACCCACCAATAAAACGCAGATGCAGATGGAAGTGGGACAGGTATTTATTGAAATAGTGAGGACATGGACCTATAGGCAAAGTATTAACGGGGTCTTCTAAGCTACCCATATGCGTATGGTGATTTCTATGCGTTTGTGTGTGTGTGTATGTCTATATGAATTGGGACCAATAGAAGAAAAGTAGCTGAATGAAAACTAAAATAGAGGAATGACTTAGATGTAATTGCAGAAATAGAATATACAGATAATACTCCAGTAAATTGGTTTCTCTCTGAATGTATATGCTGATGTAAACCATGTGACAGTCTGTGTTTTAGGAATTGTTGGTATATTTCAGAAAGCTACATATTTATATAACATAGAACAGTCCTCTTTAGGATAAGGTATCAGAAGATAACCCTAACAAACTCGTCAGTATTTCTCTATATATTTATCCACCCCCAACCCCACTGGCATAAATACATAGTTTTTTGATGACTCAGACCTACCTGTGGCAGGCAGAATAATGCTTCCAAAGATGCCCACAGCCTCATCCCTGGAATTTTACTTTACATGGCAGAGGAGACCTTGCAGATTTGGTGAAATTAAGGAACCTGAGATTATCCTGGATTATCCAATGTAATCACAAGAGTCCTCATAAGTGAAAGAAGGAGTCAGGAGAATCAGGTTCAGAGTGATGTGGTGTCTTTGAAGGTGGATTGGGGACATGAGCCAAGGGTTGTGGGCAGCTTCTAGAAGCTGGAAAAGGCAAGACAATGAATTTCCTTTTAGAGTCTCTTAAAAATAACCACAGCCCTTGATTATAGCCCAGTGAGAACCACTTTGGACTTCTGCTCTCCAAAACTGTAAAGTAATGCAGTTGCATTGTGCCGCGTGATTTGTTCTAGCAGCTGTGGGAAACTAATATGCTACCTAATCAAACACACAGATGTAAGGTCACCTCAGGTAAGAAAAAATGTTGACCTGCGTTTTGTAAATCATAGCACTTTTCACACAGGTAGATAGATGAATATGGTCAAGAATGCTGTGCTTTGAGTAAAGGAGATCGGGCATTAGTTGAAATAGAAACAAGGCAGGTTTTCCATACATTTTAGTGTATATTTCAGCAAAAGTATAAAATCTACCTAATAACTTTTTTCTGTTGCATTAAAAATTTAATCTCCCTCTGCCACTGCCCGCTGCTCATGCGCACGCTCTCTCTCTCTCTCTCAAATAAATAAATAAATCTTTTTTAAAAAGTTTTAAATAATAAGTAAAAAGTATTTTAATCAGCGATTGCTTTGGGGTGGCAGGTTGGTGTTTTAAGCAGTCGGTGTGTCTCCCCTTCCGTGGTCTCATATCCTGCCAGCTCTAGCTTCCAGCACATAAATCTTGCTTCGAGGATCCAGAATACCACACTCATTTTCCCTCTTGTTGTAGAGGTGATGGTGGCTTCCTGCTCTCGCTAACACCTGGGTTAAACATTCCCTGTTTGTCTTCATGACTGTTCCATCGTTTTTGTCATCAAGGGCCACAAATGTAATTCCTTCCATGGAAACCATCTAGAGTGGATTCTATTTTCATGACTGGATCCTGACTCATATGGTGACTTTTTGCATTTAAAGGCTGGCTCAGTCGGTAGAGCATGTGACTCTTGATCTCGGGTTTATGAGTTCAAGTCCCATGTTGGGTGTGGAGCCTACTTTAAAAAAATAAATAAATAAATAAAATTAAAGGCAAAAAAAGAAAGTAAAAGAATGCTGTGCTTTGAACACTGGAAAGAATTTGGAATTTGAAAAAACAGAACTGGGCTGGAATTCTGCCTCATTATTGTCATTTCAGTTAACATTTCATTTCTCTTAGCTTTAAGTTTGTCCTCTGGAATGTAGGGACAGTATTAACATTCTTGCTTCTTTCGGGAGTTTATTGAAAGTTCAGTGTAGATAATCCATGTAAAAGTACTTTCTAGACTACAAGATGGTATGGGCAGTCTCACTTGGGTTTTCGTTAGCAAATGGTAGTGCGAAAGAGTTACTCTCAGAAATCAAGAACTCAAAAAATACAAATTAAGCCACATAATTCTAGTCCATTTATAGATTTCTTAGTGTTTCTGAATCAAATGAAGAAATATTATGTTTACAATCAACAAGTCCTAAGTCTGTGTTAAATGATTGAATGTTTACAGAGAGTGACAATGTCACTGTTATTTTTCTGTCCTACGTTTCAAGTTGCCTTTTTCTGTTCCACAATTAGCAATGTTTTAAAGTAGTTCACTTATGTGAGAGTAAAACATTTCAGTGGACTATCAGATACTGAACTCGGCCGCATCTGCTTCAGCATGGTCTATAAAACTGTGTTCTCGTTCTAGCTTTTCTAAAACACTGGCAAAATAACGTTCTGAGTCTTCCTTTGTCTCTGTCTTAATATTAGCAAAGATCCTTTGGGGGCACAGAAAAGGACAAACCAGCTCTGATGAAAGGGTCATCCTTGCTGCAACCAAACAAGCTGCCTGCCGAGCAGGACTCGGGCTGCCCTGGGCTCACGATTGAGGAATCCACAGAGCTAATGAATTCCATAAGGTGGGGTTGCGGGCTTCTCTCTTCTTAAGCCCTAGAAGTGAGGCACTGGTGCACAGGTCTTTTATCCTGTGGCCCATACATCATTCTGTGACACCCCCTGCCTTTTCGTGCCCCTACCAAAAATAAGCTCAGAGCCAAACAATAATAAACAGTTTGCTGTTTGATTACAGATGGCACAGCCATCAAACAGCCCTTCAGAATGTCACAGCTGCAACCTGTCAGTGTTTCAGCAGGGTCAGAACGGAGGTGGAACAGAGAGGCGGGGGGCCTGGGTATGTCAGCTTTTCTTTTACGGATTTTAGGTCCTTGCTGTCATTGCCAGCTAGTTGTTTCGGACCTGCTTCCCTGCCCTTAGTTCCCTCCCTCCATCAATAAATTGTAATGTGACCCGTTCATTGAACAAGCCCTATGCCGTCAACTGTCGTTTTGGTCTTTAAAATAACATCAGACCATAGGTATTCATGTTTTCACTTCACAAATGAGGAAGCTGAGACCGCCAAGTCACCCATCTAGCTCGTAAAGAGCACAGCCCATGGGCTTGGGAGCTGAAGCTCTTTTGCAATACGGCCTTGCTTCTTAACTGGCCACATTCCAGCTCTCCTGTGGGAAAGTCATGCTTCCAAGTTACGTGTAAGATGCACCCTTTCTGGTGAAATCGTGTGTGCACATTACATCTTACCTGGAAAACGTTCGTGAAAGGATGAGCTCGTCTTTGTAAAATGATTGAACTGCCAAAAGACTCAGAGGAAATTTCTGTTTTAATAGTGAGTAGAGGAATGATTCTTTTTGCATTTCATCCCTTCCTATCTAAATGCCTCTGTGCTGTCCTAAAGTGGCAGAGTGAGGGGGAAGGTGATTTTGTTGTTGTTGGCCGTTGTTGTTGTCATTGTGTCTTCACAGCCAGAAGATCTCGTCTCCTTTGCACTCAGATTATGGAAAGTCAGGAGGCTGTTACAGGTGCCCATATGAGCTACCTAAAAACCGCACCACCACCAGAAGAGCACTCACTCTTCAGGCCTCTGTTCTTCATTTAAATTGTGCCCTGGGTTTTCCTGGCACTTTACAGCAGAGATCCAGTTCAAAAGTTTTAACACAATTTAGTGAAGTTTTTCAAAAAACAACATTTTCATATTTAATAGTCATTTTTGTATCAAACTTTATAGAAGGTAAATTAAATAGGGCTTATCTTGTTACTCTATTTTATAGATAAGGAAACTGAAACAAAGAATTAACATGAAATGTGAAGTTATTCATCTAATTGCTCTCTCTCTCCTTCTCTCTTTCAATCTATACTTATGCTATTTATCTCATACCTACATATCCAGCCACTGTACTAATTGCTTTTTTACATTTAATTCACAAACCAACCAAATATATGGATATTATTGTTCTCGTTTTATAACTGAAGAGATGGAGACTTAATGAAGTTAGTAACGGCCAACTACAGATTTTATCACTAACCTCATAAAGCTCAAATTTGGGTTCAGATATTTGTTTGTTCTAGAACCATGCTCTGATTTCTGTGTTGATTTGCCTTGTGTGTGTGTGTTTTTTTATACTAAAGTAATAATTCATCACCTCAACAGTTATCTATGAGCTGTTATTAAAACACACAAAAAATTTCTCTTGTTTAAAATGAATTTTATCTATGTAATCATATAGTAATGTGACCTATCACATAATAAAGGGATCCATACAAAATCAATCTGGTGCAGTGCTAGTATAATCTAAAATTTCCAGGATTTTTGGTTCACCTATTAAATGCCTCAACACATATTTAAAAAGCCTTTGCCAATCCCAAAGGAATTGTTTTAATATTTTTATAAAAATGAGGTTAAACTCACGGTAGATCAAAGCCAAGTAAATAATGGTTGGTGTAAGCCAGCTTCTCCCTTCCTCCTGACCCTCGTGTCATCTTGTATCATAAGCTGTTTAATAAAGCTTTGTCATAAGCTTTGCATGTTGTACTTGTCCAATCTTTGCTTCTGTCCCAGAGTTTGCAATCACATTTTTATAGTTCTGAACGAATACTGACTGTGATATTTCCTTTAAAAATAGTGAAGTTGTTTCCATCCAATTTATCTGTGCCTGTATTTTTACTATTCAAAAAAAGATTGGCATCATCATTTATGTATAAATAATTCAAATCAGTGTATTTTCATACAGCATCCTAAAAGAAGAACATAATCTATTCATAACTTCAATTTGTATCCATCTTGATTGGTTTTTAAGTGCATCTCATTTCCCTTTGCTCCATTTTCGAAGCTTATAGAACCAGGCTGTGAGATGTTATACGCTGAGTCACAGGATACAATCCTATGACATATTTTCATGATGTCACATCTTTGAATTATGAATTGGGAGCCGTGAACAGAAGGATCCTACTTATTGGGCCTTACAAAGTATCCTGAACTCTGGAGCATTATATTTATATTATATTTATATTTTTATATATATATACATATATATATATATAAAATTATGAGCTATATTATATAATTTATATATTATTTATATATCATTGTAATATGTATTGCCTTATATATTATATAATTATACACATATTCTTTATATAATATACAATATATATGTGATGACTATGTAATTGCGCATGCTACATCCTATTTCTAGTCTACTGTCAGAGAAGGCTTTTATCATTTACCCTCATTTTATGATTCTATTGTGTGATTTTTTTATTGGATATCATTTTCATTTGTTTAAATAAGCAGGACATATCAAATAGCTACACACATGATTTATTACAGATTTTCTTGTCCCAAATATTTTCAGCATTTGTTTTCTACTAATATGAATATAAATGAAAATCAATAAATGAATACTAATGAAATAAAATAAATGAAAATAAATACTTTGAAAACAAGCTCTTACTGTCTGCTCTGTCTGGAGGACTTTGAGTTCACACGGCCTTCCCAGGGACATGAAGGAGAGAATGTACAACCAGAATGGGCAGCAGTGCTCAACAAGGGTGTTTGCCCCGTGGCCCATGTCTACCTTCTGACTTCCTTCTTGAGTTCCCTCTTCCTCTTCTCATTCCCGTGGGTTGTTAGTCCTTCCTTGAAAATATCTGGCCTTCAGTATCTGATTCCTCCTCTTCCCTTGATCCAGCATCCACATGGGCTCCCTTATGTGGTTAGCTGACTGTGGTTGCCTTGGTATCAGCATCATTGCTGTCTCGAGGTAGGAGAAATTTTCCACCTGCCATCTGTAGTACCTGGCCCTTTTCTTGCCAAATAAATATTTTTTGGGGGATAAATTCAATTTCTGACCTTTCACATCAATATGGGAAGAGTTACACCACCGATCGTAGAAGAAGTTGAACAGAATTCATTAAGAATAGAGTTGTTTTCAGAATTTGACAACTTAAAAATTAGTCCCAACAAAATGCATGAAGATGATGGTATGTAGTTACTGAACACGTTGAGCATTTACTCTTTAGAATGACCTGAAAGATAGTTATTATGAAATACATTTAAATATAATAAAATTGAGAGTCAGAATTATTATGAATAATTATGTGAAAGTAGGTCAAAAAGTAAATAGAAAAACTAGGATTTGAACCAAGGTCTGTCTGGTCCCAAATTTGTTATCTTCCCTTAAGCCATGCACTTGAACTATATGAAGAAAGAGAAGAACAACACTTAACTAAATAAGAGAATTAATTTAGTATTGTATCATTTATGGTTTTTCTTCTTAAATGTGGTCACTGCCAAGAAAAAGCATAAGCACTCTCGTGCCCCTTTCCTTTCCCTAATGTATTCCCCTTGGGTATGGTCCAGAATATTTTTTCTTAACGAACAGCACAATCAATAACAGTTGCACCGAGCAGTTCAATTTAAAATACCCATTAAATGGGTTTTCAACTAAAGGTTACACTTTATCTTTTTTTTTTTATCTCTCACCGCAGAATGTGTTTTAGGACATGTGGGACACTATGTACTCTATTAGTTTAAAATTAGGAATTAGAGGTCTAAGACATCACATACACAGCATAATTCAGTAGCAATTTGGCAGTTTCCCAATTGCTATGATACTAAAGATAACAGTACCAGATAAATCAAGCCCCAAAGTAGACTCTGACCTGGATTTCTCACATTTTAAAGTGACTGCAGGGCATTCCAACGTATCTTCATCAATGTTGCTATGCAGCGGTCACAGCCCTGGGGACACACATGATTTACCTAAAATAAGTCATTATTTCAACAATTAAATCAGCTGGAATTAGCATAGTCTTTTTTTGTTTGTTTCTTACATTAAGAATGCTTTTATGCTACAGTGTTAGGATTTAAGTGAAACAAACAACATTTCTTGTGTTCTCTAACTTTCCAATTTACTATAAGATGATGGTTTTACATAAAGACAAATGATCAAATGGAGCTTTCGCTTTAAAACTGAACTCCATGTGGCACACACACAAAAAAGATCCAATACTGGACAGTGACATGGATAAATTAGGAATGTAAAACTAAATATTTATTCCTTAGGTTTTTTTGTTGTTTTATCTCTCAGATTCAGGGAATTCTCATTGGCCTTGTTAATAAATGGATTAACAACTTTAGGCAGCAAACATTTGTTGAGTACTTGCTATTCATGCCGATCAGTAAGTTTTAATTGAGGTCCTACTATATGTAAAGAACTGTTTGAAGTACAATGGGAAAAAAGTTACCTGAACTTGGGACGGAGAAGTTTGCTTAAGAGATTTTTGAAATACTGACTTTTGAAAATGTCTCCATTATCTGTAGCAGTTTTTTTTTTCCTTCAGAATAATCTAAATAATTCCAAATATAATAACAGCCCAAATCATTTGAGGCCAAGTTCTATACATAAAGTGAATTATTCCAATTACTAGGGAAGGCTGGTTGTGATCAAAGTATCTGAACTGTAAAAAGATGAGGGTTTTTTTTTTTCGTGTTCTGAAAACAGTTTCAAATATGAAACTTATGGTTTTTGCACATTCCTAACCCTTTTTACAGCCTCTGAACACAAAACCCCCAAGCAACTAACAAGCAGAGAAACACAGATCCCAGCTGAAGGCTCACTTAAATTTTCCTGCACTTGATTAATTAGCCTTGAGATTGATTTCTTTGAAGACCAGCATTACCATCATCAAACTATAAAAAGATAGTTAATACCAACAAATCAGTACAGAAACTACCAAGTCACCAAGTCATTTAAATGTAGTGTTTACCAAAAGTCTCCTGTCTGATTTGTTTTGTTGAGGTGATCCACAAAGTGACTTTGAACTCCTGAAGATTTGATTCCAGCTGTGTGCTGAGCCACTCTGGCCCAGATGCAGACTTCATGCAAAATCTTCCCTGGGTTACCTGTCCATCAAAAGTTACTGAAATTCCACAACATAACCTCACTTTGGCCTGGCATCTAGATTTCAAAGCTTCAGCCCGTGACTTATCTTGTTTTATTTCTTAAAAAATTCCAAAGCCTTTCTCTCTGAATTTCAAGCTGTAGTTTATTTCCACCTTTTACCCAGATCCAGGATCTTACTCTGTCAAGTTGATATTAGAAAGGTTTTGCTTCAATTTATTATCATCTCCCAAACCAATACACTTTTATTCAGCAACTAAAGAAATGTGGAAAAGTATCTCTCAGAGTTTGCAAACTATTCTGTTATTTTGTGCTTTCTGCATCTGTGGCTTATAGAGCTATATCAGTATATTTTAAACTAAATTTGAAATTATTTATTATGAGAATCATGGATTATATTTAAATAGACACTAAGGAATAAAATATGATGAAATATGAAGAATTGATGTGATTGTCCAAGGAAAGTTTAATTGGGAAAAAGCAAACTTATAAAGGTTTTCTAACTGGACTACCTTTATGGTTATTCTGTTTAGAACACTTATTTATAGTGTTATTTGGGGCATTTTTTAATAAAGTGAAGGAAAGTATTTCTTCTTTTCAAATAATTTTTAACTATGAGCATTACATGAATTATTTGAACACTGAAAGACAAATTTTTTTAAAAAAACATTAAATTCTGGATTAATCTCTATTTTTTTAATTTGAAAAACATCTCAATGGGACGAAATCAGAGAGGGAGACAAACCATGAGAGACTCTGGACTCTGGGAAACAAACTGAGGATTTCAGAGGGGAGGGGGTAGGGGGATGGGGTAACCAGCTGATGGGCATTAAGGAGAGCAGGTGTTGTGATGAGCACTGGGTGTTATATGCAACTAATGAATCGTTGAACACTACATCAAAAACTAATGATGTACTACATTCTGGCTAATTGAACATAATAAAATTAAAAAAAATAAATTTTGGGATTTAAAAAAATTTAACAGTTACAAAACATTTTTAGAATATTTTCAAAGTTTTAATTCCCTCCTCCTTTAATTAATGAATTTCTATGCTAGTTTACATTTCTTTTTCAGTGTTGGTTTACATTTTATTTTAGGGTGTTTATTGGTTAATACAACAAAGTGGGTGGTCTCTTAATTAATATTAACATTCAGGTTTGTAAATACTGCATGTCTTGTATAACCATTTAAAATTTATACACTGATGCATTAGATATTTTAAGAGTGGTTTTTAAAAATTTATCATTTGTTGAACTAGAAAGATCATTATTTTAAAATGCACCCTTAAAAATAAAATGAATTATGTTCATTGTGTAGCTCATTGATAAATATTTACTCCATAGTTTTCTTCTATCTCTTGTGTTTAGGAATTGTTTTTAATTTGGTGCACAGCACACTGTTTAGAAATATGAAAAATGTTGAAGCAATTAGGAAATATTTAACAATTTCATAAAAGAAGAAATATTTTAAAAATCACTATAAGAGATATTCTTATTGAAATGAATACATAGAACCAAGATGGAGTCTTTCATTCTTTATATGTGCATAAATTTAACTTTAACAATCATACTTT
Organism: Ursus maritimus; assembly: GCF_017311325.1. NCBI lineage: Eukaryota > Metazoa > Chordata > Mammalia > Carnivora > Ursidae > Ursus > Ursus maritimus. The sequence continues at coordinate 28,073,349 of NW_024425341.1, read as the reverse complement.
CCTGGATCCTCAGAGAAAATTGTTTCACACTATGTGATGTTCATTATGTGTACCGAGAATTATACTGAATTCTGTACACATATCATCTCTTTATTTTTTATTTGAGTATGGCGAACAACAATATTACATTAGTTTCAGATGTACAGCATAGTGATTGGACAAGTTAATACATTATGCTGTGTTCACCACAAGTATAACTGTGTTCTGTCCCAATAGACTGTTTTTACAATATCATAGACTATATTCCTTATGCTGTGCCTTTTATTCCCACGACTTACCATCCCGTAATGGGAGCTTGTTTTCCCTCTCGCCTTCATACATTTTGCCCAACTCCATGCCTGCCTTCCCCTCTGGCAACCATCAGTTTGTTTCCTGTGTTTATAAGTTTAATTCTGCTTTTTATTTGTTTATTAATTTGTTTTTTATATTCCACTTATGAATGCAATCATATGGTATCTGTCTTTCTCAGTCTGACTTATTTCACTTAGCATAATACCTACTACATCAAAATAAAAAGCTTTTGCACAGCAAAGGAAATCACCAACAAAACAAAGAGACAGCCTGATGAATGGGAGAAGATCTTTACAAATGATATATCCAATAAAGGGTTAACATCCAAAATATAAAAAGAACTGTATAAACAACTCAACACCAAGAGAAACAAATAATCTGATTAAAAATGAGCAGAGGACCTGAATGGACATTTTTCCAAAGAAGACCTAGAGATGGCCAACAGACACATGAAAAAATGCTCAACATCAGTCATCATCAGGAAAATGCAAATCAAAACCACAATGAGATACCACCTCAGACCTGTCAGAATGGCTGAAATCACACATCATCTCTTTTAATCATCATAAGAAGTAGTGAGGCAGCTAAGTTTGTTACATCTTTACAGTAGAATTTGTTGAAGCGCAAAGAGACCAGTGTATATAAGTTTGTAACCTCCGAGGCTAGATTTAAAAACTAGCCTCATAACTTCTATATTGAGCACATAGAAAGATTAATGGTTTTTAAAGTTATAAATCAAGAGAAAACACCACAAAATTTAACTGTAGGATAATTAGCCATCATTGTCCAAAAGCATGCAACCTTTTATTTTTGTATTGGTGATTTAGGTGCACATTATTCCAATATTTTCTGTCTTATTCAACAAACAATTTTCAAGCCTAGAGATCTTATAGAATTTCTCTGATTACAAAAATTAAGGCAGAGTCTCCATGGAGGAGATGATGCTCCAAGGTGGAGATAGTGCCTTTTCTCTAGCAGGAAACAATGGATGTAAGTTCACTTGTAAATGAACAGGTACACCTATTGCAATTAAATCCAATTAGTTTCCAAAGTCTTTGCTATTTTATATGTTATAGAAGGCTAAATGTATCAATTTACATAAGATAGATTTCAAAAGATTGTGAGAATTTTACATATGTCACTGAAACAGTTTCATAGTTCTTTAAAGTAGCCTTTTGAAAATGATCCAAGGGCACCTGGGTGGCTCAGTCAGTTAAGTGTCTGCCTTTGGCTCATGTCACATGATGATCCCAGGGTCCTGCAGCTCAGGTCCTAGGATGGAGCCCCACATCAGGCTCCCTGTTCAGCAGGGGACCTGCTTCTCCCTCTCCCTCTGCCTGCTGGTCCCCCTGCTTGTGCACTCTCTCTCTGTCAAATAAATAAATAAAAATCTTAGAAAGAAAGAAAGAAAAAGAAAAGAAAGAAAATGATCCAAATGGCAGGCACGCCTCTGAAGCTTTGTGATGCTATTTGGTCCAGTGTCTCCTCACACTTGAAGATCAGTGTTAGGTCCTCCAAGTTTAAAAATTTTGCAGTGTTCTATTCAAAGTGTCACCATTCAGAAGCATCCATTTGCAAAGCTCTTGAATATGATGTTTCACAATCTCTTGCTCGGTTGAATTCTTCCTACACAACCAAATAGGCAAAGATAAGAATTTCATTTCTGGGAAGATTTCCTCTAAGAGCCTCTGTCCAAAACATCCAGTGCTGAAAAAAGAAAAGATAGTTGTGGTATATAGCTCCTAATACCTTGTTTCTTCTCCTTTTCTTTCCTGTTTTATAATGTGTAAGTATGAGAACTGGGCCAAGGACCTGTAAGTCAGAATTATATCTTTCTAGATCCAAAAGGTGGACAAATTTATACTGTTCTGAATAATGAGTTTTTCTATACTGTCAAAATTAAAATTATTAAAATAAAAACACACATAATCACTAATTTTACCATGATGAAGTGCTTTGCAATCTTGTATTTGATCCTAAACATATAGGTAAAAGTGCTGGAAAAAAGAGAATAAAATGTTTGAAAAATATCTGAAGATAAGAAGACACTTTTCATCTGTACCTGAAAGATTAGTTTTGGGTAATGTTAATAGAATGTGGGGATTTAAAAGGTGTTTTTGAATTATTTAAAGTCAGTAAGTCATGTAGGAAGGAACTCCCAGGGAAGAGAGAACTGTATACTGCAAGAAAAAAAGATACTCAGTAGATTGAGAATAAACAAAATTCCATTATAGAGAAATCCACTGGAAATACTTTCTTTTAAATCAGGGAATAACTCCTTCAACAGCAAGAGATAACATCTTTAGCAAAATCAGAAACAGTTGCCTTGCCAGTCATTTAAGTTAAAAAGAAAATATTGGAACCATGATCAAGTGGAATTTATTCCACGGATGCAAGGGTATATTAGTGTTTGCAGATCAATCAGTGTGATGCATCACACTAACAAGGTAAAGGATAAAAACAATACGATCATCTCAATAGAAGCAGAAAATTTGACAAAGAACAACATCTATTTTTGTTAAAAATTCTTAACAAAATAGGGTTAGAACAAACTTTTAACTATTATAATAAAGCCCATATATGGAAAAACCCACAGCTAACATCATACTCAATTGTGAAAAGCTGGGAGCTTTTCCTCCAAGATCAGAATAAGACAAGGATGTCCACTCTCATCATTTTTATTCAACATAGTACTGGAAGTCCTAGCCAATGCAATCAGACAAAAAAGAAATAAAAGGCACTCAAATTGGTAAGGAAGAAGTAAAACTCACTATTTGTGGGTGACATGGTACTATGCATGGAAAACTTGAAAGGCTTCACCAAAAAACTACCAGAACTGATAAATGAATGCAATAAGGTCACTAGATACAAAATTAATATACAGAAATATGTTGCATATCTTTACACTAATAATGAAGTAGCAGAAAAAAATTAAGAAAATAATTCCGTTTCCAACTGCACCAAAAAATAAAGTACCTAGGAATAAACTTAACCAAGGAGGTAAAAGTCCCTCACTCTGAAAACTATAACATCAGTGAAAAATATTGAAGATGACACAAACAAATGGAAAGATATTCTATGCTAATGGATTAGAAGAATCAATATTGTTAAAATTTTCATATTACCGAAAGCAGTCTACAGATTTAATGCCGTCCCTATCAAAATACCAACATTTTTCAGAGAGCTAGAACAAATAATCCTAAAATTTTATGGAAGCGCGAAAGACCCCAAATAGCAAAAGCAGTATTGAGAAAGAGCAAAGCTGGAGATTCCATTGTGTGTGTGTAGATTCCATGTAAAGAGGAGGTGATTTTGAAATCTATTCTTGAAAACTGGCAGGTCATACATTTTGTGAGTGATGCTTTCTGGCTCCCTTAAGAACCTACTCAGGATTCCTCAAACCAACCCAAACCTCCAAACTTCACTTTATTCTTTCAACAAATTAGCAAGAACTGGTTAGGAGAATTCCCATTCTTCTGGGTAATTCATCCATCAATGAATCGGCGCCTTTTTATCTTTCTGTCTGTTTTCTGTCCTGCACTCAGCTCGGGATCACTGCCCTGGCTCTGGTCCTTTTAATGGCTTCAGTTGTCATTTTACAAACTTTGCAGAAGAATTTAACTTTCCTTTGAAACCATTCCCTCCTTTCAGAAACACTCTCTTACCTTAAATTAAACTTCATTACACCAGCTCCTCCCTCCTTTTGCTGTTTCACTGGTTCGTGCTCTGGAATCTGAATGTCAGGTCTTGTAGCTCCCCAGCCTGGGTTCTCTGTGGCTCTCTGCTCAGTCTGTACCTTCTTCTGAGGCAAGCTCAGCCACACGCATGGCTTCATTTCCCATCTAGATACATAGACAACTGTTACATTTCTCTTTACAGGATAGGCTGCTTCTGATTGGTAGAGTCACTGTTCTACTGTCAACTCAGAATTTCCACATGAATGTCTTAAATGCTTCCCAGCTGGAGTGTCCAAAATGAATCATCATGTGCCCCCAGCCAGATCTCATCCTCCCATAGTGTTCTGTATTCACCTTTTTGTCACTCATGCCAGAAACTCTGTAGTCACATGGACATTTCCCTCTCTCTCACTTTGCTAATATAAACCAACTATTCTATATTTTAGCACTCAACAGCCCTCAGATCTGTTTACCAACCTCCATGTCCACAAACAGAATAGTTTTTTCTATTTCTCACAAAGAGAAAAGTACAAGGAATTAGTTTTTCTGTTTCTCACAAGAGAAGTACAAGGATTACAGTTTCTTTCCATTAATAGAGTGAATAATCAACAGCCAAGATGTGAAGTTTGCTTAAATGGCTAAAGAAAAATTCAGGGTGAAATTAATAGGTAAATGTGGTCTTGAACAATGGGTACCATTTTCATGGATGAGAAAAGGAAAGAAATAATTTGAGGTGGGACAGAGAGACTGCAATACGAAGCAAGTTAAATCTGGGCACAAGGTTTAGGAGAATCATTTGGTACAGAGTCATATCAGGGAACAGTGGGGACAGAAGTTGTGTGAAAAGTTGGATGTGAATTATAGAGGATTTACCTGTTGTGGGATTCATATGCTAAGAGATTGGTTAGTGCCTTTCAACCACATTCTTGAATGATGGCAAGTTTAACGTTTTATTAAATGATACATGGGAATAGTTAATAAACTGGTGTCACAGCTCTGCTAATGAAAAAAAACTGTCCTCTGCCACAGCCTTTCCTATCCCTAAGTCCTGTTCTCCAAATAAAACCTCTTTCAAGTCTTCTAGTGGTTGCTATTGGTAGTTACCTCCATATTGTGGCACTCTCTCTTGATTTTATTTATTGGCTTGTTACTATAGAAGATAAGGATCTGGTCAGTATCCCTCCTTTTATCCACCCTTCCTCTGCGTCTCATACACACACTTCTTATCCATTCGTATTCTTAAAGGAGCTACAGTGTATCTGAATTTGGGGGTAGACATACATTGTTTTTTATCATGCACTGTACTATTTACTGTTGAGTAACTTTTCTTCTTGTACAAGTTTTTGGGGGGTTTTAGAACTAATGATTATTTGTTTCTGTTTGCTTGGCCCTGCCATACATTTTCTACAGACCTTCCAAAATAATTATAAAAGTCCCCTGAAAATTGGTAACAAAACATAGCAGTTAATTTAGAAATTATATTTTCTTCTTTTTTCTTTCCTGGAGGCCTCTTTTGCCACTAGTTAAGTTTCAAGTCCTATGTACACCTTTTCATGTCTTTCCAGTATGAGAATGCTAATTTCCTGGGTTGTATGTCTTTTTTGTGGCTTATTCCCTCATTTTGTTGAAGAATCTCATTTTTTAAAATTTTTTATTTAGTTAACGTACAGTGTAATATTGGTTTCAGGTGTAGTGATTCAACACTTCCATACAGCACCCAGTGCTCATCATAACAAGTGGGGTAATTGAGAAGAATCTCATTTTTTAACAGCGTTATCACAGTATAATTCACATATCATAAAATTTGCTCACTGGAAATGGATAATGATTTATAGACATACAACAACCATCACAATCCACTTTTATAATATCTTTACTATCCCAAAAAGTACCCTTGTGCTCAATCCTTGTTCCTACCCTCAGGCTCAGGCGATCACCAATCTTGTATTTCCTTTCTATAGTTTTACAATTTCCAGAAATTCCTTATAAATGGGATTATGTTGTGCATAGTCTTTTCTGTCTGGCTCTTTTTACTTAGCATAATATTTGTGAGGTTCATTCATCTATCAGTACTTTATTCCTTTTAACTACTGAATAGTGCTCCATTATATAACAGAACACATTTTGCTCATGTTCAGCCCACTGATGGGTTTGTAAAATTTTTTCCAGTTTTGGACTATTATGAATAATGTGACTATGAACATTCACCTATAAGTCTTTGTGTGGACATTTCACCAGCAGTGGAATTACTGGGCCATATAAGTATATATGTTTAATTATTTAAGAAACTGTCAGAGTTGCTTTCAAAATGTATATTTTACATTCATATGAACAAAATGGGGTTGCAGTTTCTCCTCCTCATCACCAATACTTGGTATGTTATTCTTTTGGATGCTAGCCATTCTGGGGGGTGTGTGTAATGATAACCTGTGGTTTAATTTGCATAATTTGCCTTAATAACTAGTGATGTTGAACATTTTTTCAAGTACCTATTAGCCATCTGAATATCTTTTTTGGAGGAACATCTATTCAAGTCTTCTGACTCCCACATTTTTAGACTTGAGTTGTCTTTCTTTTTTTATTAGGAAGACCTTCATATATTTTGGATACAAGTTATCAGAAATATGATGTTCAAACATCTTACCTCCGTGTTTGGCTTGTCTTTTAATTTTCTTAATGATGTCTTTAGAAGAACAAAAGTTTCCATTTTGATGAAGTCCAACCTACCATTTTTCTTTTATAAATTATGTTTTTGATGTCATATCTAAGATACTGTGGCCTAATCCAACTTCACAAAGGTGAAACTACATTTTGTCCTAAAAGGTTTATAGTTTTAATGCTTACCTTGAAGTATATGATATATTTTGTATTAATTTATGAGTCTGTGAGAAGGAAGGGTCTAAGTTGTTTTGTTTCCTGGTTTGAGGTTGTTTGGGTTGTTTTTTGCTCTGTTTCTGTTTTGACATATGATTAACTGATTGTTCTAGCACCTTCTGCACTTACTTGCTTTGGCACCTTTGTCAAAAATCTTTTGATCGTCAGTATAGAAGTTTTTATTTGTTTCTTTCTTCATTCTGTATTCTATCAGTCTGTTCTTAAGCCAGTATCAAACTGTCTTGATTACTGCAAAGAGTTTAAGACGTAATAATATGAGTCCTCTAACGTTGTTCTTCTTTTTCTAAATAAAATTAGTTATTGTATATTCTTTACACACATTTTAAGATCAGCTTGAAATTTCTATAAGAAATTCTGCTGGAACTGCATTGAATTTATAGATCAACATGGGGAGGATTGTCAACTTAATAATACTGAGTGTTCCAATCTGTGAACATGATAGGTCTCTTCATTTATGTAGATTTTCTTAATTTCTCTTAGCAAACACCACTGAGGAGAATATGAGTTTCATACTGGAAGAAGATGCTTAAAATACACATATTTGATAAAGGACTTATATTGGGAGTACATTAAGAACTCTTACAAATCAATGACAAGACAGCCAATAGAGGTGAATAAAAAGCTTTTAATTGGGAATTTTAAAAAGAGAATAACCCAATGTCCAAATAACATGAGAGTGCTCAATATCATCAGTCATCGAGGTGTACTACACATTAAAATCACAAGTGTTCTCACAACCCCATCAGAATGGCTAAGATGAAAAACCAAACACTGCTAGTCGTTGGCAAAGATACGGAGCCAGGGATTCTTATATACAGCCCTCAGTACTATAAATTGGCACAATTACTTTGGAAAATGTTTGGCCATATCTATATGAGTACCTCATGAACCATCAATCCTAATTCTAGTTATAGACCACCCCCAAACTCAAAATATGTCCATCAAAAGACATGCTGAGCATAGATTAGGTTAATAAATTACAGTAGTTCATACAATGAGAAACAAGACAGCAGGAAAACCAGCTGCTTCAAATGACAGAGACGAATGTCACAAACATAAGGGTGAGAAAAGGACCCAACAGAAGATACTATACGCTCTTGGATACTATTTATGTAAAATTTGAAAAAGACTAAAAACTACGTTGGTCAAAAACAGAAATGCAGAAATATAACAAAATGGCAATATTATGTAAAGAGTAATCAATGAGAAAAAAGGAAGTTTCTGGAATGTGGTTGATACTCTATCACTGATCTGGGTATAATTACAGGGTGTGTTCAATTTGTAACAATTTATGAAACTGTGTCCTATGATTTGTTCACTTTCTTGTGGGAATATTATTCATTTAGTAAGGACTTTTTAAAGTATTATTAATATTACTTCCAGAATTAAGTAGCATTAACCTTTAAAATGTCAAAGAAAAAATTTTACTCAAAAGAAATATTACAATAACCCATTACAAACTGTAATTTCAAAATAACTTTCTAAAAGAGCATCATTGAAAAAGTGCAGAACGATTTTGAAATTACTTTAATCTTCAAAAGAAAAAGTGAAAGCAATCAAAGGAAAACAATTGTGAGATGTTTTGAATTGACTTACCTAGAAAGACTGTCTAAACTGCTACATTCTCTTCTCCTTATGAAATAATGTGTTGAGAAATGCCTATGTAAAAAGGAAAATAAGATGTTACCCTGGAAGATAAAAAAGTATCTCTAAGAATGTTACAATTACTAAGTCCACCTGCTGGGGATATTTTACAACCATTCATTTACTCATTTAGTCATTCTGATGCCTCTAGGAATTTTAGAAAGTAAAATTCATGCAAATTTTAACCTTCTGACACGTTCTTAAGAGGCTAATATATGGTAAAGCCCACTGTTACTCAGCTACAGTTTCTCAACAGCAGCACCAGTGAGTGTTGACTTGAATGATTTTTTTTTCCCTGTAGGGAGCTGTCTTGTGCATTTTAGAATGGATGGCCTCATTCTTGGCCTTCACTTAACTAGTGCCAGTAGCATCACCCCATAGTTCTGAAAAGTAAAAATGTCTGCGGATGTTGCCAAATCACCCAAGGGGAAAGTCATCCCTGGTTTAAAGCCATTGCTCTACAATATGTAAATATTGGAATATTGGAGTAATTTTTACATGTTTTAGTGCCTTGGTATTTCCCTTGTTGTCATTCATGATTTTTGGCTTCATCTATCTCGTGCTATTTTTGCCATCATACATGGACAAAGGTTAGAATTAATAGTTCTGAGATCATTTTGTCACTCTACAAGGAAGGAAAACCAATTCCATTAGAAAATAAGAAGTGAGTGGTTTTCAGTGTTGGGTGCAAGAAATCAGGGTATATAGAGCTATTTTGTCCATTGTGTGGATGATGCAAATATGACTGCCTACTTTGGTATTAAATTAGAAAGTCATTTCAACAATAATAATTGAAAGTGAATCTTTAAAAATCTTCTAAGAGTCTACTTAGATAATGAGTTAAGTATTTGATCTTTTAATTTAATTCATGTATGTGATAAACTAAAAAAGTGACTTTTTAAAAAAAAACAATTTATGTTATCAATAATAGATATAAGAAGATTCCATTCTTTATTATGGCCTTATTTTCAAATTTTACAGTAAAATATTTCAGGAGGTTAAGAAAAAATTGAAACTTAAAGCTTCCAATAAAAAAACTTTCAATATTAAACTGAAATGTAAATGTCTACTTCCAGGGTATACCTATCTGTGGGCACATGAGGTTGGTGTAGACGTGGGTGATGGGTAGCCTGTGGGGGAAAGAACCTGACTCTGATACCTTCCCTGAAACATTAGGTAAAATGATTTGCTAAGGTTATATAAAACAGTTACAAGTTTCTATACCTTAGAAGGATATCATTTGATCTTGCATATTTATTTATGACTCTCTACTAAAGGGTGATTTTTAAAATGAACTTTACAACTATATACTGGATGATTTTTCAAATCCAAAACCCTCTACATTCTGCCACCTTGCCCAGATTTTGCTTTAAAAAATGTATTTTTCATTAATCAGAATATACTTTTAAAATTTACAAATTTGCCTAGCCTGGATAGTTATCTGAAGGAAACAGAAAACCCACAGTTCACCTGTCATACAACTGCCACTGTTAAGTAAGAAGGATTGAATAAGCAAGCTCCTCTGCTGTGTTAGGGAAACAATAATTTTGGCAACTACTTATTCTAGTTATTGGATCTGACCCTATTTTCAAAGAAAAAAGAAAGAAAACCCAATGGTAATATAAAGTTATTGACCTTGATAACTGCCTTATAAGAGATTGATCCCTACTGACAACTTAGTTTCCTAGGACAAAGGAATGATGTATGTGATGGGAATAATATGAAAAATATTTTCTTTTAAACTTTTTAGTAAATTTATTGTCTTATGAAACTGATAATTTGACCAAATTTTCTTTTTTGCTTTATCTTATGAAGTTGTCCATGAAAATAAACATTTTTCCAGATATAAAGCCAGACTTTTAAAGATAGCATATACACAGTTTTAGAAAAAAATGCAAACATTCCTTATTTTCCAGTTTGAACAAGAAGTCATTTACCTCCTCTCCCCGATAATATAGATATATTGGACAACTAAACAGATTTGCCTATGACATTTTTGGCCACTTCATGAAAATACAGTAGTGTGATCAAACTTGTGTTTGATGGACTCTTGTTCACTCTTTCAATTCTGATTATTACTATTTGGTAAGAGTGTATGCTTTTAAGTGAAAGAAATTTTTCTATAATTAAAGTATATGCATTTCCTCATGAATTTTCAACTTCATAAAATTATCAAATGAGTGCCAAGTCTATATATAGCATAACAATTAACTGAAGATTGTTGTTCGAAGAGATTATCGACATAGGATTTGTAGGGTTTTCTAAAAACTAATTTTCATTCATTGGTAAATGCCAGGCCATTACTAACATTAACCCTAGATGACTTGCAACTTATCATCGACTCCCTGGGTTGTCACAGTTTGGGGGAGGAAGGACAACCTATGTGGACTCATGATTTGAGTCCCTAGCAGGCATCTGAACAGCCCCTAGTCAACAAAGAGAAGCAAGAGGAAAGCTAGGTTTTGCAACCTAGGCGTGTAAAATGTAAAGGTGATTAGGATCCATAGTGAATGCCACCTCAAGTGTTCACTTTATGATTCTTCATAATTAGGGGAATTACAGATTGCAGGTGAATCTCCAAAATTTTTCTCATCACATAACTTCTGGAATCATCATTCGCCTGTTAGAGTAAGAAGGGAATGTGTTCTAGGTACATGAATTGTCAAGGAAGGGGTTTGTTCCTGATTGTAGCTCCCTGCCTTTGACATTGCACGCTCATCTTGACTTCCATAGCACTCAAAGTCCTCCACTGAATGTCACATAGGTGTTGTTTGCAAGTGCATACAGGCTGAACGTTACATAAGAGTCATCACTGGAACCTCCTAATTGATCCCTCCAAAGTAGAGTACAAAATTAGATTCATTTTTAGATTACTTGAGGGTTTTTATTACAGTTGAATATCCATTAAGACACTTTCTATTGTGAGATGTGCTAAATCCCTTTAGAAAATAAAAGGAATGTATCAACATTCAAGCAAAGGACCTCAACAGGCTGGAAAACATTGGTGAACATGAAGACTCAAGAAAGCATTTAGATATAGCAATGCAGTCCTACCTCAAGAAACAAGAAAAGTCTCAAATAAACAACCTAACCTTACCCTTAAAGGAGTTAGAAAAAGAGGAACATACAAAGCTCAAAACTAGTCGAAGGAAGAAATTAATAAAGATTAGCATGGAAATAAATGAAAAAAAAATGAAAGAAAACAATAAAACAGTCAATGAAACTGATCCAGCCTTAGAGCTGGATCTTGAAAAGATAAACAAAATTGAAAACATTTAGACAGACTCATCAAGAGAAAGAGAAAGGACTCAAATAAAATCAGAAATGAAATAAAAGAAATAAGAATGAATACCACAGAAATACAAATAATTATAAGATGATATTATGAAAAATTATTTGCCAAGAAATTGAACAACCCAGAAGAAATGGATAAATTCCTAGAAATATGTATCTTCCAGAATTGAATAAGAAATAGAAATTTGAACACAAGGGATATCTAGTAATGAAATTAAATTAGTAATCAAAAGGCTTCCAACAAACAAAAGTTCAGGGCCAGATGGCTTCACAAATGGATTCTACCAAACCTTTGAAGAGTTAATACCTGGTCTCAGACTATTCAAAAAAAACCCCACAAAATGAAGGAAAACTTCCAGATTTGTTCTACAAGGTTAGCGTTACCCTGATTACAGAGATTCTACAAAAAAAAAAAAAAAAAAACTACAGGCCAACATCTCTGACCTAGATATGAAGCATAGATGTAAAATTCCTCAACAAAACATTAGCAAACCAAATTCAACAACACATTAGGATAATTCACCATAATCAGGTGGTAGTAATTCCAGGGTTTCAAGAGTGGTTCAATATTCACAAATCTATTGATGTGATATGCCCCATGACAAGAGGAAGGATTAAAACTGTATGATCACCTCACTAGATACAGAAAAAGCATGTGACATAATACAACAACCATTCATGATAAAAACTCTCAACAAAATGGTTTTAGAGGGAACATAACCCAACATAACAAAGGCTATATATGTAAAACCCACAGCTAACATACTCAGTGGTGAAAAACTGAGAGCTTTTCTCTAAGATCAAGGACAAGGATGTCCACTCTCAACACTTGTATTCTACATAGTAATGGAAGTCCTAGCCAGTGCCATCAGACAAGAAAAAGAAACAAAGGTATCTAAATTGGTAAGGAAGAAATATCACAATTTGCAGATGACATATTATATACAGAAGTACCCCCAAAAAAAGAAAGCCCTGAAGACTCCACCAAAAAACTACTAGAACTGATAACAAAATTCTCTAAAGCCACAGGATACAAAATTAATATACAGAATCTGTTGCATTTCTAAACACTAATAACAAAATAACAGAAAGAGAAATTAAGAAAATAATCCCATTTACAGTTGCACCAAAAAGAAATAAAATACCTAGGAATAAATTTAACCAAGGAGAAGAAAGACCTGTATTCTATAAACTATGGCATTGATGAAAGAAAGTGAAGATGACACAAACAAATGGAAGGACACTCCATGCTCATGGGTTGGAAGCATTAATGTTAAAATGTCTATACTACCTAGTAATATACAGATTCAGTTCAATCCCTATCAAAATACCACAATAGCATTTTTCACGGAACCACAACAAATAATCCTAAAATTTATATGGAACCACAAAAGACCTCAAATAGCCAAAGCAAACTTGAGAAACAAGAATAAACCTGGAGGGGCACCTGGGTGGCACAGCGGTTAGGCGTCTGCCTTCAGCTCAGGGCGTGATCCCGGTGATCTGGGTTCGAGCCCCACATCAGGCTCTTCCGCTGTGAGCCTGCTTCTTCTTCTCCCACTCCCCCTGCTTGTGTTCCCTCTCTTGCTGGCTGTCTCTCTCTGTCAAATAAATAAAATCTTAAAAAAAAAAAAAAGAATAAACCTGGAGGTATCCTAATCCCAGGTTTCAAGATGTACTACAAAATGGTAGAAATCAAAACAGTATGGCGCTGGCACAAAAAGAGACACATGGATCAATGGAACAGAATAGAGTCCAGAAATAAACCCACACATATATGGTCAATTAATCTATGACAAAAGAGGCAAAAATATACAATGGGGGGAAAAAACCTTCAACAAAAACTGGAAAGCTACATGCAAAAGAATGAAGCTGGACCACTTTCTTACACCACACGCAAAAATAAACTCAAAATGGATTAGAGACTTAGGTGTAAGACCTAAAACCATAAAACTCCAAAAAGAAAAGATAGGCAGTAATCGCTTAGAAGTCAATTATATTTCAATAAACTGGAAAAAATACATATGAAAAAAAAAGATGTCATAGCAACATATTTATGGGCATGTCTCCTCAAGCTAGAGAAACAAAAGCAAAAATAAACTATTGGAACTACAACGAAATAAAAAGCTATTGCACAGCAAAGGAAGTTATCAACAACGAATACGCAACTTACTGAGTGGAAGAAGACACTTGCAGATGATAAATTTAATAAGGAATTAATATCCAGAATATATAAACAACTTACAAAACACCAGAAAAGAGCAGACAATCCAATTAATAAATAGGGAGAGGACCTGAGTAGATATTTTTCTAAAGACATACAAATGGCCAACAGACACATGAAAAGGTACTCGACATCGCTAATCATCAAAGAAATGCAAATTAAAACCACAACGAGATACCAACCCCGTATCAGTCAGAATAGCTAGTATCAAAAAGACAAAAAACAAGTGTTGGTGAAGATGTGGAGAAAAGGAACCCTTGTGCCCTGTTGGTGGGATGTAAATTGGTGCAGCCACTGTGGAAAACAGTATGGAGATGCCTCAGATAATTAAAATTGGAAATACCATATGATCCAGTAATTCTACTACTTTCCCCAGAGAAAATGAAAACACTAATTTGAAAAGATATATGCACCCCTACGTTTATTGCAGCATTATTTACATAGCCAAGATATGGAAGTAACCCAAGTGTCCATCAATAGGTGAGTGGATAAAGAAGATGTAGTGTATGCATGTATTGATGTGTGTGTGTGTACACACACACATCAATGTGAACACACATAATGGAGTATTCCTCAACCACAAAAAAGAATGAGATCTTGCCATTTACGACGACATGGATAGACCTAGGGGGCATTATGCTGAATGCAATAAGTCAGAGAAAGACAAATACCATATGATTTCACTTGTATGAAAATGTGGAATCTAAAAAACAAAACAAAAAGACTCTTAAATACAGAGAATAAGCTTGTAGTTACCAGAGGGGAGGTGAGTGTGCAGATGGTTGAAAGAGAAATGGGGAGTAAGAGGTACAAACTTCCCGTTATGAAATAAATAAGTTATAGAGATAGAAACCATTGCATAGGGAATATAGTCAGTAATACTATAATAATGTTGTACAGTGGCAGGTGGTGAGTACGCTTACCATGGTGACCACTGAGAAATGTATAGAGTTGTTGAATCAATATGTTGTACCCCTAAAACTAGTATAACATTGGGAGTTAATTCTATTGCAATAAGAAAAAACAGAAAGCTTTGAGAAGGAACCTTTCACGTGGACAGCACTTCTGCTTGAAAGATTTGCATGTGTGCCTGGTTCAGAACTCCTTCTAGGTTTTGCTGAGACCCCTTCTAATTCCTCGAAAGTAGAATATGAATGTGAACATGCCATGGTTAACTGGCAATATCTATCCTTAAGATTTGGTTCTCCTCCATATTCACTCAATAGCCCTATCACTTCGCTGACAATGCTGATTTTCTAGGTTGCTACTTATTTAGAACAAAAATGCAAAAGACAGGTTGAAAGAAATATGATTCCAGAACTGGTACAATACTGAGAGTTACAGTTCAAGATTGAGTAAGAAATTCAATTTATCTAAAAAACAATCTCTGTACTGCGTGTTTGCTCTCTAAAGATGCTATCAAATGACAAGTAATTCCACCCTTAGCTATAAGATGTATAACATACTTCTATATCAAATGTCTATTTGGATCATCACAAAGATTCTATGAGAAAGATATTATGATTCCCATTTTACAGAGTAAAGTGAGACTCAAAGAAATGAAATCTAATTTTCCTCAATTAAATAAGGTCTTTAAAAGCCAAGATGGAAATCTGGTCTTCTGACACTAAAGCTTCTTTTTCTTCCTCAGATATAATAGTTACAATAATTAAAGTCTAATGGGATAAGCAAATTAATTGCTGAGTATCAAGCTATTTTTATACCCTTTTGTCTATGATAGCTTCTGCTTTTGCCAGTGGTTGCTATAAATTAAGTAATATGTCAAAGGCATGCTCTGTAGAGACGTAAGAAGAGTAAAGCAAATGATGGCTGAAATAAGAGCCAATACACTTAGAGATGATTACTTTTAAACTTTCATTCTGATAGTAAAAATTATATATGTGCATTATTTAAAATTTGAGTACAGTGGTGCCTGGGTGGCTCAGTCAGTTAAGCGTCTGACATCAGTTCAGGCCATGATCTCAGGGTCATGAGATCGAGCCCCAAGTTGGGCTCCCTGCTCACCAGGGACTCTGCTTCTCCCTCTCCCTCTCCCTCTCCTTCTACCCCCTCCCCCACTTTCAAATAAATAAAATCTTTTTAAAAAAGTAAAATTTAAAGTACAAAAATGTATAAAGAAGGACATAATAATTACCTTAAACCTGCAATTTGGAGAAGGTATATATATATATATATATATATATATATATATATAT